>NW_017670233.1:613966-722729 GCF_001879085.1 Nicotiana attenuata
GACCGGGAGGTCGATCCTTCCCGTTTGTTGTTCCGCCGGCCATGTTAGAACCGCTGAGGACTCGGGAGGTAGGTATGATTTTATCGAGCAATTCGAGTTGCTCCACCACCTTCGACCTGATTACATTGGCCGAGCTACCTGGATCTACGAGTACACGTTTAATTTGGACGTTATTCAAGAAAAATGAAATTACCAGCGCGTCGTTATGGGGATAAGAAAAGGTATCGAAGTCCTCTTCACTGAAGGCAAGGACGTCCTCGGGCATGCGGCCCAGGATTTGCCCTTCCATGATGGAAACCTTTGTCCTCTTGATAACGGGTCCTCGGGGAACATCGGTCCCTCTGATGATCATATGAACGATGTGTTGGGGTTTTTTCGTTCCGTTTCTCCCGTCTGCCTCTCTTTCTTCCTGGGCTAGATTTTTCCGAGCTTCTTGTTGGTTCTCTTGGCGTATACTCCTATCAATGAGGGATCTTACATCGACGTGTTGGGTATTGCACGAGACCACGTCCACGGGAATTGGTTCGGGTGTGTCCTCAGGGTTTGCGGCGATACACCGACACCTGAAACAGCTACACCATTCTCTCCATGGTCCTCAGGACCGTTGTTCTCATGTGCATTCACTGAGTTTGACATTTTGACCTGAAATCAAAGATTCTTGGACAAGAAAAAGCGTGAAAGATAACTTGCGTTATGTAGTAAACCAGCAAGAAAAGAACCACTAATATTCTTAGCCCCACGGTGGGCGCCAAACTGTTTACCTTTACAATTGTAAATAAAATTAGATTTGATTTTAGTGGTTCTAAAAATACGTGATTTATTTTTATGCTAGTTTGTTAAGCAATGGATGCTAAGTATGAGACTAGAAAATAGGATAAGAGCTTGAAGGTAACGTAGTAAGCAAACCGAGTGGCTGAGATCGGGGCCTCTAGTTGGCCGATACGGGGTCTTGAGGTCGAGCTAGGCGCTAGGCTCTTGACAGTCGGTAGAGAACTAACAGTTCTAAGGGCCTGGATGAGGGCCTTTTATGTTCAATGATGAGTAATGAATGAAGAACAATCAATAAAATACAATAAATGTAAGTAATAATATCAGAGGAGAATATGTTTAAGCTAGAGAGCAGAGAATGTTCTATTTCTTGTATTCAATGTTGTGTGTTGTATATCTCTTACAAAACAGTAAGGCCCCCCTTTATATAGGAGGGGAAACCCCAACATTTTACATGAGTAATAAATAAAAAGAAAATTTAGTTGGTACAGCTATTCGCTAGTTTGGTACAGACTAGTGCTTCTCTTGCAGGTTTTGTCATCATTGATCATTCACCTTGGGAACTTCCCGCTCGCCCATCATAACCATCAATTTGCGCTGCCCCGAGGTCGGTCATAAAGGATCCTCTAGGACGAACCTTGAGTTGTGCCTCGGTCCTTCGGTAAGATACAACGGTCGTATAGTCGGGCTCTCTGATTTTAGCTGCGTACAATGCTCAACTTCTAAGGATGGGAATAAATCAAGGAATTTTTGATTAGCAGAGAACCTATCAAGCCTTTTGAAGATGCAATTTATATCCAACCTTCCATTCCACCAAGTATACAAACTCCCTTTGAAGCCAAGATCATACGATGCACATGTATCAACACAGTGTGCAAAGTCTTCCACTTCACTCAAATACAATGGACGCCCCCCATACTTCTCCTCCTCAGATAATATCACATTAAAATCCCCTCCAACAAGCCAAGGGGATTCCATATCTGAAGCTAAATGGTACATTGAATCGCATAGCTCAATTCTTTCAATAGCATCACATTTAGCATATACAAGAGTCACGTAAATCTCCTTGTTCAAATTCCTATGAAAAAACTTTAAAGTCATTTTTTGTTCCATGTTCATCACAATATGTACATCAATATCTTCATCTACAAAAGCCCAGATTTTCCCATTCATATTTGCATAAGCAGAATGTATCCCCAACTTTTGTCTATATTCCTCCAGTTTGCTAATGTCTTGCCAAGGTTCCATCAAACCTGTTAAATAGAAGTTGTACTTTTTGTGTAGGTTAAGTAACCTATTGAAAGCCTTTTGACTATTAATCGACCTCACATTCCATACTAAAGCATTATCCATAAGATTATTTGGAAGTAGAGATCACACTCCTCTTTGGTTGCACCCTTATAGGCACGTTGTCTTTGATGTCCTTCTTCTGCCTCCTTGTAGGTTTTGTTGATGATTTCATCTTGTCCAAACTTCTGGGGGAGATGTCACCATCTCTTACTGCTTGTTGGAAATTAGCAGTAGTAGATTCTTCTTCAATATCCTCCCCCAAATCTTCCTCATCTCCTGTGATCCTCAACCACCTGAAGTGCTAAAGGATTTGGTTCATGATTTTTGGATATCATTCCCAATTCCCTTTGCCCCTTATTGTTGATCACTATGCCTTTGGCTAAGATTCCACTAGTGACACTTGAAGTTTTCCCAGCTAATATGCTAGGATCATCAATAGCAGTAGCAGCTAATTGAATAGCATTGTTATTTTATCCAGATTCCATGTTGTTACAAATAGGATCCAGTTCCACTAGATCAATTGAATTCCTTGTAGCCTCCTTCATCACTTCAGTATTCATCTCCCTAGACTTCATTGATTCTTGTACAGCCTTGAACTGCAAATTATAGACATCTCCCAAACTAGGGTTTACAGTAGAGGAAAACCCTGAAATTATTGTTCCATTACCTTGAGCCATCTCCCCATCAGTTGTTTGGTTAAGTAACCTCACTGTATTTTCTAGTGCTTCAATCTAATCATTCCCATGTTGAATCCCAACTGAAACCTCCACTTGATCACTGCCAATAATTGCCAAAACCCGAGCATCACTGCTAGAAGCTACTGTTTCATTAATGTTTTTCTTAGCTGAAGCCTTGTTCTTCGAACCAACTATGAAACCAGCTCCTTTTTGTGAGCCTTGACCTGTTTCCATCATTGAAATAGTTGTACGTTGCCCAGCCCCTTCCTTATCGTCAACACTAGTTTTTGAGTTTTTCGGGTTTACTGTAGAGCTAGGGCTTAGACATGCTGCCAAATCTTCCTCAGTGTTCTGTCTTTCTCCTTTGCTTTTGGGACTCAAATTTGCATAACTAATCTTCTCCATGATCTCTACTTCATCACTCCATAGCTTTGTGGCAGAACTAACGTCCAAATTGGCCCCCATATCCTTTGAATCTTCATAGGTTTGCGATGGAACTTACTGGCAAGAGTGATTAATTGCTACATTCATCTGCCTCAATTGTTCTTTATTTGTGCCAAATATTCTGTGAGCTCACTCAGTAGTGGATTCCTTCTTGTTCAAATCTTTATTCCCAGCTAGGCTAGGATTAGGAATGGGACTGTCTTTGGCCGAGATTTAAGTTGTATCCTTACGCGGAGAGGTTTTCCCAGTAGGTGTAGGATTCACCTTACATTGCTCCTCATTTAACACCTTTTCCAATGCCTCCTTCTTAATTTGTTTATGAATTTCCTTCTCTCCTTCCTCCAATAAGGAAAATTTGTTACTAGTTGTCACAACATCATTAATATTTTCCTTTCCAGTTGACTCCTTTCCTTTTGGTTCATTATTGTCTTCTTGCTATATAGTTTTCTTCACACGATTATCACGAACCTATTTCCATTGTTCACCCATATTTCCCACAACTTTATCACTTGATAAGATCATGAGAGGCTGATTCATATTGTTTTTCTTTTTCTGCCCATTTTGATCAACAACTTCTCCACCATGCACCTCCTGCACAACTGCCTTGCCATTGTCTTTGCTCTCCATCAGTTCTGGATGAATACGCCAACACTCAATTTCATCATGGCGTTGTAGCTTACACTCCTTGCAATACTTAGGTATCATATCATATTTAATATTCATCCACTCAGTCCTTATTTCTCCACTTGTCTCATTCTCAATATCTATCCTGACTTTCTTAGGATGATCAGATCGCAAATCAACTAAGACTTTAACCCTTGCACAACTAGGTCTAATCTTGTTAATTGTAGCCATATCTAAGTGTACAAGTCTCCCAACTGCTAAAGCAAGAGAGAGTAAACATTCCTTGACAAAATAAGTTGGTAACAAACTTGGAAACGAAATCCATGCCATAGCCATGGGAGTCTCTTCCCCTGCTTTAAACTTTGCATCATAAATGAGAAGCCTCAATTGATATTCATATCCCGCTTTGTCTTTGACATAATAAGCACCTTTCGATGTGAAATCAATGAAATCCTGCCCTAATGTAAGTCGAATAAGAAGATGCCTATCTCTAAGAAATCCAATGCTACATGCACCCTTGATTCCACATTGTAAAGGAACGATTCTACGTATTTCTGAAAGCTCAGGCCATCCATATGCAAATTTTCCCACCACAGCATATTGAAGACCCTCGATAATATTCATACAATCTACTTCAGCCTCAGTAAATTTAACCAATGGTTGCCCATTAGAAAAAGAAACTCTTCTCAAAGGAATTGACTCAACAAAATTCTACGCAACCTCGTTTACGTGCATGGGGGCATTAAGTGTGCGAGGTTTAAGGATTTTTGAATAATCCAGTTGTCACGCCCTAAATTCG
The DNA here is from genome assembly GCF_001879085.1 of Nicotiana attenuata. Taxonomy (NCBI): domain Eukaryota; kingdom Viridiplantae; phylum Streptophyta; class Magnoliopsida; order Solanales; family Solanaceae; genus Nicotiana; species Nicotiana attenuata. The sequence continues at coordinate 618,569 of NW_017670233.1, forward strand.
AGGGACATGACCGGCGCCCAACCAGGTAGCCCCAGCCAAGTGAACCTGGATGCCTTTCCTAACCCACATGTTACCCCACGTTTTCCTTACTCAATTATTCCAAGGATTTGCCAAATAATTAATTAAGAACACTTTTTAATTTACAAAACACATACATACTTACATAATAGTAGTGAAATCACCAACTCGTTACCAACGTATGAAAACACGGATTTACACAAGTTTCTAACCCACATCTACTGTCTACGGAGCCTCTAATAGTACAACAGGATAATATAGTATTTGCCGGTAACAAGGCTCCGGCTATACCTTACACAAATCAAAAATAAAACTCCGAAAACAAGCGGCCTGAGCCACGCAGGGCCCCGAGAGGAAAGGGGCTCACCAAAAAACTGATGGAGGACGAAGGGGAGCTACGATCGGTGGACTGGAGTACCTGCTACGGATCCACCTACAATCATAACACTACTGGTATGTATAACAAACTTTACCCTGAGTAACCTCAAACCATACACGAATAACAACAATAGAGGAAAACAACAATTGATTACACACAAGGAAAAAAAAACAATCAAGGCAAACAAGTTGACAATCTCTCCTTTTCCCATCATCATTTCCACATTTTCAATTTCACAATGTTCTTATGTTTCATTTGAATAGTGATATCGATCACTTTCCATCCTTATTACCTCGGCCACCCTTATTACCTAGGCCACCCTTTTCACCACAACCCACACCTTATTACTTCGTGTTGCGGCGCGCAACCCGATCCCACCGAGCAATCACAATTCACAAACAATAGCACAACAACAACAATTTACAAGGAGAACAACAACAAGTTTCAGGAATAATCAACAGCAAATCCCAATAACAACAGCAACACATCTCAAAGAACAACAACACAACTCACACAGAGTTTATAGGACTATCAATGCCATTTCCATCTTTTTCAACAGCCCGTTGTACCATTTAAATCACAGCAATAATTTTCCACAGCTAGGCACAAAGGATGTTACCACAGTTATTTCAATATCACCAATTTCGATTCCTTTCCATCATTTATTCCACAGTTCTTACCACATAACACATTCGCAATTACAACTTGGTTTATTGCCATTTACTTACACAACCATATCGGACGTCTTAACCAACAACGTTTAAGGCACAACATTGACATGAATTACACAAATGGTTTACACAAGGAAACACATACTACTCACAAGAGTTTAACTTCACAACTAATCCATGAAGGTATCACATACCAAGTATTTGGACACCAAGCATGGCGATTTTACAAAGGTTAAAGTTAGCCATACATACCTGGAGTTGAATCCATTTTTAATTTCTACTTCCAATTCACCGAAATCTAGCAACGGCAATATAGTGCACAAATTAATACTCGTAACTTAGAATTCAAGGTTCAAAACCACTACCCGAACATACTTAGGTTATCAATCCCTTCTTTGCATAAGTCTTTGCTCCCACCCAATTACCCCCACTAGGTTTTAGGTTTTAATAAACACGCATGCACAATTTTTGCCATTATTTCCAAGAACCAATGCATGAGACTCCCCCCCCCCCCTAATTTAAACCTGAAATTCAATGAAAAGGGTCAGGGATTTTACCTGCAGGAGAAAGGGGATGAAGATAAGTTTGAGATTTCCCGGCCCGGATAGCTTTGAAGAATCAAATTTTGGAGGAGATGACTTTCTCTCTCAAGACCCTCTCTTCCTCTCTCTTATTTTGTGTAGAAGATCGTTAAAGAATGAGGGGTTGGGTGTTTTATTACAAAAGGGGTCGGGTTTTAAAATTTAGAAAAATAGAAACCGAGCAAGATCTGCGGTCGCATTCTGCGATCGCAGAATCGAAATGCGGTCCGCAGATGCGATCGCAGAAGTGCCCCCAAAACTCTGAGGGGTCTGTTTGGGTCTGCGATAGGAATGCGGTCGCATTATGCACCACAGAGCTGACCTTCACAAATCCTTGAGAAATTTATGCGACGATTATGCGGTCCGCATATTGGTTATGCGATCGCATAATAGACCGCATTTACAACACTGCTTTTGACAATTCTTCTGTTCCACTCTGCGGCAGAAATGCGGTCCGCATATCAATTATGCGGTCGCATTTTGGACCGCATCTTGACCTCAAGTTTTACCAAACCACAGCTTCACTATGCGGTAGGAATGCGGTCCGCATACCGGATCTGCGACCGCATTCTTGACCGCATAATGGCATTTTCTGGAAAAATTGATTTCTTTTGATTTTTACAAGCTTAGATCAATACCAAGGCTCCGAACCGCGGCGCGCAAGCTCGCCGCGAAGAATTCTACGCATTCCTAACACATATTCGGAGTCGACACCACAAGATACTAGGCTTTGAGCCAAAAATTTTACGGGGCCTCACATCCTCCCCCACTTAAAATCATTCGTCCCCGAATGAGGACCCATTCTCAAGCTGTTCAATATTGCAAAGATCAGTTGGTTTTGAAAACATGTTATGCAGGTTCCTACACCTCTCACTATTTCCCAAATTTATTTATTTTTTTGAAAAATTTTGCCAGAGTTTCCTTTGTAATTTGGACATCTTCACCTGACAGAGGGCCCCCGAAACACAAATTCCAAACACCATAACAGAATTACAACCATTCCTACAACTGTCATATAATTTCCTACCTTAACAGTTGCACACATTTGATCACTTGATATGTTTTGCTTATGAATCAGTTATTGCAATGAGTTTCACATAATTTAGCCATTTCAACACATTACAAGCATACAAGTAATTCATTACCAACTTATACAACCATTACTTGATTACTTAACACAAGAGTCTTTATAAGGCTTTCATTTACCAAAGAAATGTTCACATGACTTGAAACAATCCCTACACCTATAAGTCTTGCACAACTAGAGGGACTTCACTAGCATTTAGGAAGGAATCAACTTGGACACAATGGTAGTTGTTTTAGGGATAGAAATGTCACATAATTTCTTCTAGACTTGATCAAATAGATGGGGATATTTCTCTTTCATTTCTTTCTCCGCTTCCCACATAGCTTCCTCGACTTGCTGACTTCGCCACAACACCTTAACTGAGGCAACTTCCTTATTTCTCAATTTACGAACTTGTCTATCAAGAATGGCAACCGGAACCTCTTCATACGACAGCTCTTCATTAACCTCGATAGTCTCGACTGGCACGATAGTGGACGGATCTCCAACTACTTTCTTCAACATGGACACATGGAACACCGGATGCACTAATGACATTTCGGGAGGCAATTCCAACCTATAGGCCACCTGCCCTACCCTTTGAACGATCCGGTACGGCCCGACGTATCTAGGACTCAGCTTCCCTTTCTTCCCGAATCGCATGACTCCCTTCATAGGAGATACCCTTAAGAACACCCAATCATCAACTTGAAATTCCAATTCCCTTCGACGAATGTCCGCATACGACTTTTGGCGACTCTGAGCAGTCTTCATCCTTTCCTGAATGATTTTAACTTTCTCCACAGCCTGGTGCACAAGATCCTGTCCTATTAATTCTGCTTCACCCACTTCAAACCATCCGATCGGAGACCTGCACCTCCTTCCGTACAATGCCTCAAATGGGGACATTTGAATGCTAGCATGAAAGCTGTTATTGTAAGCAAATTCTATAAGTGGCAAGTGATCATCCCAATTACCTTTGAAATCCAAGACACAAGCCCGCAACATATCTTCAAGCGTCTGAATAGTCCGCTCCGCTTGACCATCAGTCTGTGGATGGAAAGCTGTGCTGAGATTCACCTGAGTACCCAAACCTTGCTGAAATTTCTTCCACAAATTAGCTGTGAACTGGGCCCCTCGATCCGAGATAATAGAAAGCGGAGTGCCATGAAGCCTTACTATCTCCTTGATATACAACCTAGCGTATTGTTCTGCAGTATCGGTGGACTTGACTGGCAAGAAGTGAGCTGATTTGGTGAGTCGATCCACTATTACCCAAATCGAGTCGAACTTGCGCTGAGTGCGAGGTAATCCTACCACGAAATCCATGTTGATCATCTCCCATTTCCACATTGGTATTTCCATGAGCTGGGTTAACCCATCGAGCCGCTGATGCTCAGCCTTCACTTGCTGACAATTCGGACATTTAGATACAAAGTCTGCCACACCCTTCTTCATACCGTTCCACCAATAAATCTCCTTGAGGTCATGATACATAATGCACAGAATACCTGGAATTATGAGCCTCCGCCATTACCCTCTCCCGAAGCTTATCCACATCCGGAACACACAGCCTACCTTGACACCGCAATACACCATCCTTACCGTCGAGTGAAAATGCCGAAGTCTTGTTACTTAAAACTGCTTCCTTCATTTGAGCCAATGCTGGATCGATAAACTGCTTTTCCTTGACTTCCGCTACGAGTGACGATTCTGCTCCATTATGTACCATAACATTCCCCTCGTCTGATGCCGAAATACAAACTCCTAGACTGGCCAATTGATAAACCTCCCGAGCCAAGGGCCTTTGATCCACTCCCAAATGAGCCAAACTACCCATAGATTTTTGACTGAGAGCGTCGGCCACCACGTTCGCCTTCCCTGGATGGTACAAAATGCTCATATCATAATCCTTGAGTAATTCTAACCACCGTCGCTGCCTTAGATTCAATTCCTTCTGCTTAAACAAATACTGGAGACTCTTGTGGTCTGAGAACACATCCACATGGACCCCATAAAGATAATGCCACCATATTTTCAAAGCAAACACAACTGCCGCAAGTTCCAAATCATGCGTCGGATAATTCTTCTCGTGATTCTTGAGCTGCCTCAAGGCATACGCTATAACTTTCCCATGTTGCATCAACACACACCCCAAACCAACCCTGGAGGCATCGCAATAAACCACAAATCCTTCCGTGTCTTCCGGCAAGGTCAATATTGGTGCCGAGGTCAACCTTGACTTCAGTTCCTGAAAACTTTTCTCACAAGCGTCGGACCATTGGAACTTAACTGCTTTCTGCGTCAACTTAGTCAATGGGGAGGCGAGGGCAGAGAATCCCTCCACAAACCTCCGATAATACCCTGCTAAACCCAAGAAGCTACGAATCTCCGTCGGGGTCGTGGGTCTAGGCCAATCATTTACTGCTGCAATCTTCTGGGGGTCTACCTGAATCCCTTCACTAGAAACAACATGACCCAAAAAGGCAACGGACTCCAACCAAAACTCACATTTTGAAAATTTAGCATACAACTGGTGCTGATGAAGAGTCTGCAGAACTGCCCTGAGGTGACCGGCATGATCCTCCCGGCTCCGCGAATAAACAAGGATGTCGTCAATAAAAACAATCACGAAGGAGTCTAGAAATGGCTTGAAGACACGATTCATAAGATCCATAAAGGCTGCCGGGGCGTTGGTTAGCCCAAAAGACATGACCAAGAATTCAAAGTGGCCATAGCGAGTTCTGAAAGTCGTCTTGGGAATGTCCTGCTCCCTAATCTTCAATTGGTGATACCCGGACCGTAGATCAATTTTGGAGAAGAACCTTGCACCTTGCAATTGGTCGAACAAATCATCAATCCGAGGCAGAGGATATTTATTCTTGATGGTGACTTTGTTGAGCTGCCGATAATCAATACACATCCGGAGCGACCCATCCTTCTTCTTGACAAAGAGAACCGGAGCACCCCACGGCGACACACTCGGCCGTATGAACCCCTTTTCTAATAAATCCTTCAGCTGCTCCTTTAACTCCTTTAACTCTGCTGGAGCCAATCTGTATGGTGGAATAGATATTGGCCGCGCATCTGGCAATACATCAATCCCGAAATCAATCTCCCTATCTTGCGGAATCCATGGAAGCTCGTCCGGAAACACTTCGAGAAACTCATTCACGACTGGCACGGACATCGGGGGTAGACACTTCTGAAGTGGTGTCCGCCACCCGGACCAAATGATAGATACATCCCTTCTTAATCATCTTTGAAGCCTTAAGGTAGGAGATAAACCTACCCTTCGGCACCACATCATTCCCTTTCCACTCGATAACCGACTCATTAGGGAACTCGAGTCTCATGACTCTCGTTCGGCAGTCAAGTTTAGCAAAGCACGAATAAAGCCAGTCCATCCCCATAATCACATCAAAATCCACCATTCCAAGCTCGATAAGATCGGCCGTGGTAACGCGACAACATACCGTGACAACACAATTCCTATAAACTCGTGCGTCTGTAATAGAATCACCAACTGGAGTCGATACAGTGAACGGCTTGCAAGCTCGCCGCGAAGAATTCTACGCATTCCTAACACATATTCGGAGTCGACACCACAAGATACTAGGCTTTGAGCCAAAAAATTTTACGGGGCCTCACACCAGTGGAGTTTTTGGTTGTTTAATAGGGTTCGGATTGATGGGGGACACCTAGGAAGGCTAACCACCCATTGAAGAGGGCTGGCCACCGGACGGATTGGCCATGAATGACCACGCGAGAGCTGTTCGTGGCAGTCTTCGCAAAATCACTTGTCGCCCTAGAGTCCTGTTTTTCTCTTTTTAGGAATTAGGTTTTAGTTTTTTTTCTTGTATTTTTCCTTTTCTATTTTATTTTCTTTATTAGCTAACTTCTTTTCAAGATTTGTTTTGTAGTGCCTAACAAGTTGGAGAAGATACTGTAGATATTAAACTATAATTGTTGTTGAAGATGGAGTACAACCAGCCTAGGAAAATGATTGAGGAGTTAGCACATGGACATTATCAGCGATCTGCTATGTGTTTTAAATGTGGTGGAGATCATATATGGGTTGACTGTCAACCAGGTGTGTATTCTTCCTATGATTCATATTTTGAACAGTCTCACTCTGTTTCTAGATCGTACAGGTATGAGTATTCATATGGGCATAATTCTGACTGGTTAGGATGAATACCCTTATTATGATGGAATGAAAATAAAGTAAGACAACCACCTCAAGAGAAGAATAGCATTTTAGAAGAGCTTATGTATAGGTTCATGGATAGAGTAGAATAAAGGTTTATGCAAAATGATGAAGCCATTAAGAACCTAACAACACAAGTGAGTCGAACAGTAAGAATACTTTCAGATGGCTCATAACATTGTGACAGGGAATATAAGGAGGAGATACCGTGCGAGAATGAGCCTACCCAAGAGGCTGAGCGTCTACGGAGGGAGATTTCCACGATACAAGAGGACTCTGATTCAACTGAGATTATAGAAAATAAGGTTGTGGTTGAATCTGAAGCAATGGAAGAAGAGTTCAAAACCCCATCCGCCTTTCCACATTTGCAACATTTAGTAGAAGAGAATGAGAAACAAATGGTCTTGGACATACCAGAGGAATATTCACTTGACCTTTCTTCTTTGTTTTCTTATTCTAACCTTGATCATGTGGATATTATTTTGGGGGATTTATAGGAATATGTATGGATTGATCCTCTGAAAAAATGGAGAAACAAGTCAAGGATCATCATGAACGAGAGATTGACCGCTCAAGATGAGGACAAGAAAGAAAGAAAAGAGCGGGTCTTGCAGGTATCCTCAGAAGAATCTGGCTTAATGAGCTCCATAAAGAATCCCAAGGAGCAAAAACAAGGAATGAACTTAGTATTACGGGTGGAGTTCAGAAGTTCTCGGAAAAGAAGAAAATTCAGGGAAGTTTCCTTTACCTTATACTTTTTAATTGTGTGACATGGAGACATACCACAACTTAAAGTGTGGGGTGGGAGATATTTGTATGCATGTATATTAGCTTTATTTTTGTTAGTTGTAGGAGATAGAGATAGAAATGTCTCGCCCCAAGCTCGGGGAGCGTGACTGGTGCTCAACCGAGTTAACCCGACCGAGCAAGCCTGTAAGACACTTTCTACCCAACTCACTTACGATCAAGAGAAGACATGATTTCATTAATTAGAAAATAGAAGATCATACAAGTACTTTACTAAGCCATTTCATTAGCTACATCATTGTTAAGTTTCAAAATACATACACCTTACGATTTAGTGGAACAAGAATCCAAAACAAAATATAATCCATTGACCTTCCCAAAACCTATATAGAACCCACATAATGTCTACGGAGCGGCTAAGTAGATACAAAAGAGAGTGATACGAAAGTTCTGGCAACAAGGCCCCGGCTATACCTCAAAACATCATTAGAAGGTGAGCAAAAGATACAAAAGATATAGGACCCCGAAATGATGTGGGGCTCACCAAGTCAGCTGGAAAGAGGGTGCGCCACTAGCCGGGACCAACATTGTCTGCTCTGGAACCACCTACATCCATTTAAAGATGTAGCGCCCCCGGAAAAAGAGGCGTTAGTACTGTGGAATAGTACTAGTATGTAAAGCTAAACACCAATCTTAATAGAATGAACAATGAAACGAAGAGATAGCCGTCATGATGTAGAATAAGAGCTTCAAACAAATACGAGAAACATCAAGTAAAGATCACATAGTTCTCGGTTCAATTTCCATCTTATTAGGTTGATATGCTTAGTGCCATGTGCCACATTTCACAATACCTCCGCGTTCCTACACGGAGTCCGACCTCGACCCAATCGGCTAGGTCATCTCATTTGAGACATCAACCATATCCACAACTTCAATCAATCATCTCCAAGACAGTTACCACCATGTGTGCGGCATGGTGTCGGATCACGGCCCGATCGGCTAGGCCATCTCACTTGAGACATCATCCTTTCAATCGTTCATCTCCATTCACATTTCCTTCCCATCTTTCAATACATGGCACGAGCGGCCTCATTTATTAAGTCATTCTTGGCTCTTGGCCGTATCTTACAATCCAAGATTCCCTTTTTATACGTTCAAATAACATTATCATCAACAAAAATAAGGCCTATCGTATAAGGCATTGCACACGTAAGGGAAAAGCTTGGAAAATCCTAATCACATGGAGGCTTTTTATACAAATTAGCATAGCAATCTTTATTCAATTCTTGACATGAATTCTTGACCTTTCTCAACACATATTCCACATTTTCAACACATTCTCAAATAGCATGATGACATGGTAAACAATATAGAGCAATTATTGAACACGGATCTTTCAACACAACACATTAGGGCACTCAATTCTAGTATGATCAATTTAGGGACTTACACCAATTACCAGAACACCCGGGGTTCGATTCAAAGAAGAAGGGGGTTTAGCTATACATACCTGAAATTCGTCCCTTAATAATGCTACAACGATCTACTACACTAAGCAACTTCAATCTACAATATCAACATCCAATGGAACCATCATTAGTAACCAATTCCATAGTTTATGCCGTTTAGACACTTTATCAAACACATAGTAGGCATAAACCTCTACATCTCATAGCCATAGAATTAGTTCATCCAACTACCATCACTTACCAACAAGTTGTCCCCTCCCCCATCATTCCTAAACATTTTATAATTTCCAACATCACATGCATGACCATTCATCCACACCCAACCAACAAATTTTCATCAAATAATTACCCTTCAATTTCTACAATGGTTATGTATTTAAATTGGGAAACTATGGATTCAAATCACCATCCCATGAGTCCCAATACTTAATTCCTACTCATATTCTCATAATAAATCCATGTATGTAAGCCTAAGGGTGTAGGATTACCTTTTGGAAAATATCTTGCAAAATCCTCCTTTTGAATTCTTGAAGGAATTTCTTCAATATCTAAGTATTCTATGGAGGATTGAGTTAGTTTTATTGTGGAATTGATGGAATGAAACACCAAATTGGTAGGGATTACTCACCTTGAAGATGGGGGGAGTTGGAAGTCTTGAGATAGTAAAGAAGAACCCCAAGATTCATCCAAATGTGGGGAAAAATGAACCCTGTATATAACTTAACATTGTAGCGCCACACGTGGCGCGGGGTGCTGCCTGTGGCGCTGGTTTCGGAATCTCAAAAATTCCAAGCGCCAGGGATAGCGCCCCATGCTACCCTGGACACTGGCGATGAGAACGTAACGGAAACGGGCATAACTTTCTCATACGATGTCCGAATTCGACTATTCTTTTTTGCTATGGCTCTGAAATTTCAATACGAATCTAGTGCTTCACTCATAACTGAATTGGGAGCTCATGTTCTTAATGTGATACCACTTATGCTTGAAGAAACGATGTGTTAACCCCGAATACTACTGTCGCACTTTAAAATCTTAAATCATTAGAATTTTTTTGACGGGGCCTTACATTATCATCCTCTTAGGACCATTCGTCCTCGAATGAGGGTCAAGATCCGCTATTAGAATCCATTGTGGCTCAACTATTACCTCACACACCAATAATACAAAATTTTGACTAACTCCCAAAATTTGAAAAAATTTCGCTAGAGTTTCCTTTGTCACTGGGCCTATCCACCTGTTAGAGAATCCCAGAAACCAATCCTAACAACATATAAATAATCTAAAGATGCAACACAATATGAAACAATACCAACTGTGGCCACATAAGCAATACATTACTAGAAAAGGAACACTATTAACATCAACTAACCAGGTGATAGAAAATTCATAGAAGGTAAGCTCTCAACATATTCATAGAACACAAATACTTAATTACATAGATATTCAAACAAGTGAGGGTACTTCTTCTTCATCTCTTTCTCGGCCTCCCAGGTGGCCTCTTCGACCAGTTGGTTTGGCCATAACACTTTCACGGAGGCAATCTCTTAATTTCTCAGCTTTCGGACTTGCTTATCAAGAATGGCAACTGGAGTTTCTTCATAAGTCAGTTCTTCATTAACTTCAAGAGTCTTAACTAGCACAATAAGCAATGGATCTCCAACTACCTTCTTCAACAGAGACACATGGAATACCGGGTGCACTAATGACATCTCAGGTGGTAGCTTAAGCTTGTACGCCACCTGGCCAATCCTCTGAATGATTCTGTACGGTCTAACATACCTCGGGCTCAATTTCCCTTTTTTCCAAACCGCATTATACCCTTCATGGTGAAACCTTCAAGAATACCCAATCATCTTCCTTGAACTCCAAATCCTTACGACGAGCATCCGAATAGGTCTTTTGATGCCTCTGAGCAGTTTTTAACCGCTCCTTAATGGTCTTGACCTTCTCCATAGCCTAATGCACGAGGTCTTGTGCTATTAATTCAGCTTCCTCAATCTCGAACCATCCTATGGGAGATCTATTTCTCCTACCATATAATGCCTCAAATGATGAATACTAGCAGGATAATTGTTGTTGTAAGCAAATTCTATGAGTGGAAAATGATCGTCCCAGCTACCCTTGAAGTTAAGAACACAAGCACGCAACATATCCTTCAGCGTCTGAATGGTCCACTCTGCCTGCCCATCGGTCTGTGGATGAAAGGTTGTACCAAGACTTACATGAGTACCCAAACCTTGCTGAAATTGCTTCCAAAAGTTAGCTCTGAACTGTCCCTGTCGATCGTAAATGATAGATATTGGAGTGCCGTGCAACCTAACTATTTCTTTGATATACAACTGAGCATACTGTTCTGCTGTGTCACTAGATTTAACTGGCAAGAAGTGTGCTGATTTCGTGAGTCGGTCCACAATTATCCAAATTGGGTCAAACTTGCGCTGGGTGCGCGGCTGTCTGACCACAAAGTCCATATTAATCATTTCCCACTTTCACATTGGAATTTTTATGTTTTCTGCCAACCCACCAGGCATTTGATGTTCGGCCTTTACTTGTTGACAATTTGGACATTTTTCCACGAAGTCTGATACATTCCTCTTCATATTGTTCCACCAGTAGACTTCCTTGAGATCATGATACATTTTGTAGAACCTGGGTGTACAGAATACCTAGAAGTGTGAGCTTCATGCATGATTCTTTACCGAAGAACGTCTATATTTGGAACACATAGTCGCCCTTGGTACCGTAGTGTACCATCTTCCATGCCAAGAGAAAAAGCTATAGTCTTATGTCTATGAATCCCCTCCTTCAACTGTACCAACAATGGATCATTGTATTGCTTCTGTTTGACTTTCACAACAAGCAATGATTCAGCCTTATTTTTCATAATTACCCTCCTTCACTAGAGTCCGCAAGACGAACTCCCAAACTAGCCAACTGATGAACCTCCTTGTCCAATCGGCCTTTGATGTGCCTCCAAGTGACCCAAACTACCCATAGATTTCCAGCTAAGAGCATCCGCCACAACATTGGTTTTTCCCGGGTGATATAGAATATCAATGTCGTAATCTTTGAGTAACTCCAACGATCTTCTCTTCCTCAAATTCAATTCCTTCTGTTTGAAAATATATTGAAGTCTCTTGTGGTCCGTGACTATATCCACATGGACCTATACCGAAAATGGCGCCAAATCTTAAATACAAATACCATTACTGCAAGTTCTAAGTCATGTGCTGCATAGTTCTTTCCATTATTCTTGAGTTGTCCAGAGGCATGAACGATCACCTTACCATGTTACACCATTAGTGGAACATCTTTATCATATTTCTCTTACATAAGACCTCCTAGGAATCGAGTTCTACAATAATTTCCCTTATATGGTTACAATCTTCTGTGAATACTTGCAACTCACTCTTCCAAATTCTCAACAAAAGACATTAGTGAATGAGTTTTATCATAGGACCTTTTCTTCCAAATGAATAACATCTGCTAGCTTGCACACACACCCTGATACACATAAACCTACATGACATTGCATCAAATATAAGGTAAAATTGTGTTCAAACTTTTCTTAGCCAACCTCTTCTCCCCTTATATGCCTTATAGAATTCAAGAAACCGCTCTACTTCCCCTGTGAACATTCTTACAATCACTCTTTATGGTTAAACACCTCCCAAAACACATATAGACACCCTTTATATATATCAATTCAGGAAGAGTCACTGGCTCGAACAGGGCATTCTCTGAAACTTGAGATCCTCCTCAATTCTTCAACAACGACTTTTGGTTTTACTCTTAAGTGTAAGACTTAGTCCACTTGATTCCATCCTCGATGAGTAACTCATCTCATTCCCCGTATGTAGCTAGTTAGAGTATCCTGATATTGCGGCTTAAGAGCTACCATGTTAAACATGTCTTGTCTGTAACAACTGTTCATCCTCTCTCAATCTGTTTTGAACCTTTCTTTTTCCCTTTGGGTAGATTGTGTTGCCTTTCCCTTTTTGATAGCCCTTTGGCCTGGGCAATATGTTGATACCATCTCTTCTTTGTAGCTGGAATATCCATTTCCATTGCATTTTGCTCATAGTGTGAATTTGATAGACCTATTGTGCCACACTCTTGTCTACCTCCCATGAACTCGTAGTATGATTGTGCCTGGTTTGCTGAGTTTATCATACCACAGCTTCACCACCAGTAGTCTCACTTTCCATTGTCATATGTAGACATGAACTCTCTCTAGATCTTTTAGTTGATATTCAGTGTCACCAAAGTTGGTTGCATTACGGTTAGCCCTTTATACCTTCTATTAACACTTGTGCTCTGAGTGTGTCCACCATTATGATACGAACTATTTTGTGATAACCATGACCATCTCAATTTATAGATTTTCTTTTGATTTCTTCCCGCCTCACTCTCCCTAATTAGCAGGTAGCTATGCACTCTTATATATGTTACGTGATCTTTTCCCTCAGTTGGGAATTAATACCGCTCACCTCTTAACACTTGTTGGGATATCCTGGGAAAGTGTGTTCATCTGCGTATCACTCAACACTTCTTTGCTTGTAAGATTCTTCAGAGGCTCTCCATCAAGCCCAAATACCCCATTGGGTTATTATAGAATCACATTTATTTCTCCCACTTGTTCCGCCTTTCTAAACACCCTGGAACTTTGGTTAAATAGCAAATCCATGATTAACCCATTCTAAAAACTCAGAACCTTCAACATTTGACCTATAGCACTTCCTTAGGTTCCATTGTTCCTAACCCTCTAACAAGTATAAAATACCTTTACAAATATACTCTTAATTTCTAGGATTGTTGAACATGTCATTAACATTGCCATGTATGAATAATTTACCTTCCTTAATCTTCCACCTTTTGGGGGTACTAGTGGTCTATCATTAGCATATCCTTTCAGAGAATCACATTACCCATTATCTTTTATCTAGACTACAACTGTCTTCAAGAAAATATTCAGACATCATAGATACATGGTCTTATTCTTATTTCATTGTATTGAACTGGCCTCCCTATGGCCTTTCCTCTCCCGCTTAGGGCAAATGTCTCGGATTTTGATACAAGTCTTGAATTTAGCAACTTCAGGGACATATGTCTCATGTCTCTATCCTTCGTATATATGTTCGACTATTAGGGAGAATTAAGTCACCATGGTATTAACCTTATAAGTTCTATGCTCTTATTCAGCCACTCAGTCTTGGGATTCCAATTCCTCATGTCAATATCCTTTAAGAGTGTAATACAAATTCGTACATTTCTGGATTTTTATAAAGATTATAGTACAAGGGTCTTCTCATCGTGGGTTCAATTGACTCTCCTTTCATAACTTCTTGTCTCCTGCAAGAGACATACACACTCGTCATTAATCTCCTGGTCATGCCTCCTATATATCACGTGCTTATATAACCAATATTCTTTCACACCTTAGGATCATTTACATGCTTCCCATACTCCCCACATGTGGTGTTCAAGCTTACGTATCACTTATCAAATCAATGTTTCTTTAGAGGTGGGTAATCATTTTTAACACTTTTTCTCGAATAAATTATGCTAATGGTACTATGTATTTATCCTATATGCCCATACCATTCGTTCAACAAGATACATGTGCCATCTCCTTAATATTCATTCCTTTGCCCATTGGTCATTCCATATGACAACATTACTTGGAATAGACGAAAGAGCGTTTAAACTTACCTTGAATCTCAACGCACGAGTTAGAAGACAATCTTATAGTCAAGCTTTATCGCACGATCTGGAGTGTTGAAGAAGGGTAACATTCCTAAATGTCCATGTATCCTCCAACATATAGATGTGGCCGACAACACACCGATAAGAAGGACTCTACTAGACATGGCTCCGAGACATCCTAGGACACATTAAAACCTTAGGCTCTAATACTAAGTTTGTCAGGCCCCAAGCTCGGGGAGCGCAACCGACGCTCAACCGAGTGAACCCGGCCGAGAAAGCCTATTAGACACTTTCTACCCAACTCACTTACGATCAAGAGAAGACATGATTTTATTAAATAGATAATAGGAGATCATACAAGTACTTTACTAAGCCATTTCATTAGCTATATCATTGTTAAGTTTCAAAATACATACATACTACGATTTAGTGGAACATTAATCCAAAACACAACCTAATCCATTGACCTTCCCAACACCCGTGTACAACCCACATAATGTCTACGGAGCCTCTAAGTAGATACAAAAGAGATTGCTACAAAAGTGCCGGCAACAAGGCCCCGGCTATACCTCAAAACATGATAAGAAGGTGAACAAAAGATACAAAAGATATAGGACCCCGAAATGATGTGGGGCTCACCAAGTCAGCTTGAAAGAGGGTGTGCCACTAGCTGCGATCAACACTTTCTGCTATGGAACCACCTACATCCATTTAAAGATGTAGCGCCCCCGGCAAAAGAGGCGTTAGTACTCTCGAATAGTACTAGTATGTAAAGCTAAAAACCAATCTTAATATAATGAACAATGAAACAAAGAGGAAGCACTCATGATGTACAATAAGAGCTTCAAACAAATACGAAAAATATCAAGTGAGGATCACATAGTTCTCAGTTCAATTTTCATCTTATTAGGTTGATAAGCTTAGTGCCATTTGCCACAATTCACAATACCACCGCGTTCCAACACGGAGTCCGACCTCGACCCGATCGTCTAGGTCATCTCATTTGAGACATCAACCATATCCACAATTTCAATCAATCATTTCCAGAACGGTTACCACCATGTGTATGGCATGGTCTCCGATGAAGGCCCGATCGGCTAGGCCAACTCACTTAAGACATCATCCTTTTAATTGTTCATCTCAATTCACATTTCCTTCCCATCTTTCAATACATGGCACAAGTGGCCTCATTTATTAAGTCGTTCTTGGCTCTTGGCCGTATCTTACAATCCAAGTTTCCCTGTTTGTACATTCAAATAACATTATCATCAACATCAATAAGGTCTATCGTATAAGGCGTTGCACACATATGGGAAAAGCTTGGAAAATCCTAATCACACGGAGGATTTTCATGCAAATTAGCATAGCAATCTTTATTCAATTCTTGACATGAATTCTTGACCTTTCTCAACACATATTCCACATTTTAAACACATTCTCAAATAGCATGATGACATAGTAAACAATCTAGAGCAATTATTGAACACGAATCTTCACCCACAACACATTAGGGCAGTCAATTCTAGTATGATCTATTTAGGGACTTACACCAATTACCCGAACACTCGGGGTTCGATTCTAAGAAGAAGGGGGTTTAGCTATACATACCTGAAATTCGTCCCTTAATAACACTATAACGATCTGCTACACTATAGTATCAACATCCAATGGAACCGTCATTGGTAACAAATTCCACAGTTTAGGCCGTTTAGGCACTTTATGAAACACATAGTAGGCATAAACCTCTACATCTCATAGCCATAGAATTAGTTCATCCAACTACCATCATTTACCCACAATTTATCCCCCCCCCCCCATCATTCTTAAACATTTTATAATTTCCAACATCACATGCATGACCATCCATCCACACCCAACCAACAAATTTTCATCAAATAATTACCTTTCAATCTCTACAATGGTTATGTATTTAAATTGGGAAACTATGGATTCAAATCACCATCCCATGAGTCCCAATACTTAATTCCTACTCATATTCCCATAATAAATCAATGTATGTAAGCCTAAGGGTGTAGGATTACCTTTTGGGAAATATCTTGCAAAATCCTCCTTTTTAATTCTTGAAGGAATTTCTTGAAATGCTAAGGATTTTATGGAGGATTGAGTCAGTTTTAGGGTGGAATTGATGGAATGAAACACCAAATTGGTAGGGATTACTCAGCTTGAAGATGGGGGAGTTGGAAGTCTTGAGAGAGTGAAGAAGAACCCCAAGGTTCGACTAAATGAGGTGGGGAAAAATGAACCCCATATATAACTTAAAATTGTAGCGCCACAGGTGGCGTGCGGCACTGCCTGTCGCCCTGGTTCTAGAATTTAAAAAAATTCCCAGCGCCAGGCTAGCACCCCATGCTAACTTGGACGCTGGTGACGGCAAAGTCACAGAAACGGGCTTAACTTTCTCACACGATGTCCGAATTCAACGATACTTTTTTTTAGCTATGGCTCCAAAATTCCAATACGAATCTAATGCTTCAATCAAAATTGAGTTTGGAGCTCATTTTCTTAATTTGATACCACTTATGCTTGAATAAACGACGTGTTAACCCCGAACATTGCTATCGCACTTTAAAATTAGAATTATTTTTACGGGGACTTACAAGAAAAGTTAATAAAAAGTTTTTTAAAGTTTTTGATTTTTCCCGATGATGGATATCATCGACAGGTTTCTTGAGGGATTAAAGTCAAAAGAAAAAGACAAAAAGATTTTCTTTTGTTAGGTAGTGTAACAAGTACCCCTTGGTTTTTCTTTGTGCCGCGGTTCTTTTCCTAGGGTTTTGTTTGAACCGGGTGTAGTTAATTTTTTTTAGGAGTAGGAAACCTTGTGCTATGATTTGAATTGAAGGCAATATCTCTTGACTTTATTATACCTTGAGAATCGTGAGTTCTTCAGTTGTGACGCTTAGGCTCAGTGTTTGACTCTTGTATAAGTACCTTAAATCGTATGATCTTAATTTTGCTTAATACTTTGACTAGAGTTTCTTGATGAGTCCGATCCTGAGTGAGTTTTGTGCCCTGTGTGTGTGAGGGTTTGTGTTATTCTATGCATTGCATTTGATGTCTTGTACTTGCCCTGTGTGTTTGCAAAGCGAAATAGTAGTTTTGTTCAGTCTTGGAAGTGATATAGGAATTTCATTATTGAGCTAGCTATATGCTTTTAGCCACCTAATTGTTATGTATCTTAGTTAACCCCTTTGAGCCTGTAATCCTGTTTCTTAGGCAAGCAAACTACAAGCCTTAGACATCTGTTTGAATTGACCATGTATTCGAACCTTTTACCTCTCGTGAGCACTTGAATTTGTTATGAACTTTGTAATAGCTAAAGTGTGGGGTGTTGGTTTGGCTTTTGAGTGGAACTATTGAAATAAGGAGAAAGGTGCACTGTTTTGAAAAAGAAGAGCCATTTGAATTGAAAAAGAAAAAAATTTAGTTGTATTGTTGTGAAAAATATTCCTTGTTAGTGGTAACTTTTGTTGTATTTGTGCTTAAAGGAGTAAGGAGTTGATGTATATTGATGTGAATGTGGAGTTATGGTTTGACATAAGTGTGGGGTTTTAAACGGTTAAGTGTATGTATTAAAGTGCTTCGGGAGGTTTAGTCACTCTTATATCCCAATGTATCCTACCCATCCTGTATCCTACATTACAACTAAATAAAGTCCTACTTGATCCTTGGTACGGGCAAGCCTATGGTACTTCTTTTGTGGCATATGAATGTTACTGCTGAGAGTGAGCGAATTCTTTCTATCTTGAGTTCCTGATTGTTCATAAATGTTATTGTGTGTGGAACTACTCTCTATTGTTGTGTGAGGGCACTTGATTCACAAAGAAAAGGTAATGTCATTGACCTCTGTGTCAGAGTAAGTGAGAGGGTTGTGAAAAATGCATGGTGCTTTTGAGTCAAATCTTGAGGCGAGGATGTTACGGTATTGTGCTTACTTTGTTTTAAATATTCTTGTAATGAAGAGTTAGGGAGAGTTGTCTAAAAAGGTCGTGTCTATATGAAGTGTAGTTTGATTGCTCGAGCATGGGCAATGGTTTATGTGTGGGGTGTTGATGGTAGGCTATAATCTCGTATTTTAGTCACTTATTGCACTTTAGTTCACTTTACTTTACTTGTGTTGAGCTTTAATTTGTAGTGTTTTGCACTTATTGTGTGTTTTATGCCTTGTAGGAGTGATTCCGAGTTATGTAGATGTTGTGGAGCTAATTCGAGCTATTTGGAGCTTTGAAGTCTGAGTAAAAGCCGAAGGGATTAAGCCAGGATCATGTTCGGGGGTCGAGGAACACGTCTGGACATCAAAAATTAAGGTTGAAGTCGTACCCTAAAGAAAATACACTGCCACGGCGCGCGTGGTGCGCCGCAGCAGTTTAATTCCTGCTACTTGAGAAATTGTGAGCTCTCTGGATTTCTCCACTAATACCCCGCTTGGCACGTCTCCCCATGTGGCGCACCTGTCCAATTTTCTCGTAGCTATTTTCCTATTTCGGCTAGGAAAGGGTCGTTTCGTCGGGACCCGAGCCTACTAGGTATAATACATTGAAAAATGTTATTTTTTCGACTTTTGACATACTTTAGACCTAAGGAAGCTAAGGAAGAGTTGGAAGAACACAAGCACAAGGATTTCATCAATCCTTCCACACTCAAGACCTGAGTTTTGATTGAATCTATGTTTTCCTATACTTTAATTACATTTTTTATTAATTTCTCCATGTCATGTAATAGTTCCCTTTAGGTTTTGATGGATTTGGTGTATTGATGATTGTTTGTGTATTATAACTCTAGTATTATGTATTGAATCGTTTGGGAAGATTTAATTATTGCATCTATATTCACTAGTTCATATAATCGAGAGAGGCATAACTTTTGATATCTTTGCATTATATTGTTGGTTGAGTTCACATATTCTACTAAGTAATCGAAAGAGGCTAGTTGAATTATTGATTAAACCTAGTTAGGAGGATAATTGAAAGTGGTTTTCCTAAGGACCAATCCACTATGCATTCTTTCATATCTTCACAGTTCTTAATTTGGTTCACCTTGCGAGGTTGAGACTTAATCGAGAGAGGAGTTTCTGCTGATTGTTTTAACTATTAATCGAGTATATTCGAGTGACTCACTTGAACATTAGAAGTGAATTATATAGAGTTAGATCCGGAACAATTATCTCGCACTTATCCTGCCAAAACCCTATCTTCTCCCACTGATAACCTTATTTTCTTATTCCTTGTCCTGATAGTTACTAGTCAATAGGTTTAGATTCTTAGTTATTTTTAATTAGAAATCATATAAATCTCAACTATTGATCCTTCTGGATAGCAATCTAGCTAGAAACTATGAGAACACTATTTAAATCCAATCCTTGTGTATACGATATTATGCTATATTATCTTTGATTAGCGAGCACAATTTAAGTGTGTGTTTTGCGCTCGTCACTCAGCCCAAACAATGATAACATGATGTAACAGTAAATGATAACAGAGAGTGAGATATGATATGCAAATGAATGTATATGACTGAGTACATAATTTCAATTTAAGCAAATAACTCAACAGCAGAAATAACCTCAGTGGGTCCGAACAACATAAGTACATAGCCTAAAACATGATTTCTAACATGGATCACAACTCAATTACTCTAACACATAAGAATTACACGGATAGAAACAAAACTAGATGACTACACAATAGCACAGAATCAACCGAGTCATAATTACCACAGTGCATGCCCGTCACCTAGCATGTGTGTCACCCCAACCGCAACCATATAACACGTATTCCAGTGATTCATACCCTTAGTACCAAGTTTAGAAGTGTTACTTACCTCAAAGTGCACAACTCAATGCTCCAACAAACCCTTACCTCCTAATGTTACTTAACTTGCGAATAGGCTAACGATTCGAATCTAGTCACAAACAACTAAATATAATCAGTACAAGCTATACGAATCGATTCCATACGATAAAGCTAAGTTGTTGAACCAAATTCAAAATGTCAACCCAATGCGTCAACCTTGGCCCCACGCCTCGGAACCCAACAAAATTCATAAAATTCGTATAACCATTCAATAACGAGTCCAACAATACCAAAATCATCCAATTCCAACCACAAATCGACCCTCAAATCCCCAAATCTTTCTCTCCAATACCTAGTCCAAAATCCCCCAAATTTCACCTTAAAAACACATAATCTAGGTGTAGAAATCAATGGGTATTCAATATTATCGGACAAAAGTGATCTAAAATAGCTTTCCTCTTGATTTGTAGTGAAATCCCTCACAAAAATCTCCCCTAGTCGAGCTCCACTAGCCAAAAAATGAAATAATACTCTAATCCTCATTTTTGGAATTAGATAGTCTACACAGTTGCCCTTCTTCGTGAACGAAGAAATTTCCTCACATTCGCGAAGCAAAAAATCCTCAGCTACCTAATTCCTCTTACGCGAACACGACACACCAGCCGCGAACGGGATGACTAAGAACACATACCTTGGCGATCGGGATCCTGTCCACGCGATCGCGTTGCACAAATCATCTGCTGCCTTGGGCCTGACCTCCCTTCTTCGTGAACACGACCTTCTACATGCGTTCACGGTGCACAACTCTCAAAACGTTCTCTAATGCATCCTAGATCTCACAAACGCGTAAAAAAAATTCACCAGTCACCAAACAACCCTTCGCAATCGTGGACCTTCCCTCGCGATCGAGCAGAAGGAAACCAGAACTAGACATAGCAGCAGTTCTACAAGTCTAACAATGAGCCGAACATGATCTGAATCAAACCCGAGGTGCCCGGGACCCCATCCAAATATACCAACACATCCTAAAACATCATACAAACTTAGTCGAAGCATCAAATAACATCAAACAACATCAAAAACACGAATCGCACCCCATTCAAGCCTAATGAACTATTGAACTTCCAACTTCTAAAACCAATGTCGAAACACTCCAAACCAACTCCAATTGACCTAAAATTTTGCACACAAGTCATAAATGACGAAACAGACCTATTCCAACTCCTAAAATCATAAGTTTCCAAAGTCAATTGTTGGTCAAGCTTCTCAACTTTTCCAAACCTTTAACTTTCCAACGTCTACCAATTCAAGACAAAACGGCCTACAGACCTCCAAATCAATATCCGGACATACTCCTAAGTCCAATGTAACCATATGAAGCTAACAAAAACATCAATACACCATCCCGGAGTCGTTTACTCATAAGTTAACATCTGGTAAACTATTTCAACTTAGGCTTTCAACCTTGGAAATAAGTGTCCCAATTCATTCCAAAATATCCCCGGAACCAAATCAGCCACCCCGGCAAGTCACATAACCATAATTGAACATGAATAAGCAATAAATGAGGGAACGAGACTACAATACTCTAAATGACCATTCGGGTCGTTACAATCACTGACCCTTACTCGCTTTACGGTAACCCTTCTGTACCAGGGATACCTAAATTCCTTACGCACTAGGGTGACAACTAGTGTAACTGGCACGCTTAGTCCCTTATGCTTAACTTTGCCCATAGTTCTTGCATTAGGGAAGTGTCTTCCTAAATGAACCTTAAAGGTTATTCTTTTATTGTCCATTCAATTATTGCCGAAATATTATCTCTGAAATTCTCACGATGCAGACTATTATCAAATTTTCCAATCGCTAATTCATGTTCAATTTATCTTGTTCACTAGCCCATACTGATTTCTATTACTCTGTGGGTCTAACTTAGCCTTATGGTAATCACATAGTCACCAACTTATTTCTCGAAATGAGGGTATGACTTTATGGCTTATATAGCTTTATTGTCTCAATGCCTGCCACCTTTTGTCTTTTCCTTCACTTGACTATGGCATATATCATCCTGTCATATTTTTAGCTACCATTATCACCCATTTATCACGTCTTACTCATAATGCTTTATTTACTCTCTTCTTATTCTCCGGCTAATATTTCTGTCTATCACTTTATTATGAAAACTTCAATAAATATTATTTCACTTTTAGCTCCCCTGGCTTCATCTCAGTGGCTCTTCGGGTTGCTAACATTCTCTTTTTTAATAGGGACCGGAGTCATACTAAGGTAAATATTTATCCCTTCTAGGATTCCACTACCTATCTTCTTAAATTTTTGAATATTCTAGTATTCATATCCGACTGTACTATTTTAGAGTGCACCATATGGGTGTCTCAAAAGGAGATATATTACCATGTTTGCACTATCCTAATGCATGATCTGATAGGGCCTCAATTTGGGCCACGTTGTCAGGAATTTTCTTTCTACTAGTGCCCTTGCCCGTTGTTGTATTAGCCATCTGGATAGTTATAATTTTTCTAATTGCAAGCATCTTTATATCATTAGCTAACACAAATCCTGGCTCGAACACTTATGAATCAGCTCGATAGCCCGATTTGGATTTGAAAGAAGGGTAAATGATTCCTTCATGCCTTGTAGCTTTCCGTTTATATAATGTGGTGCACAACACATCTATAAACAAGGCTCTACAAGAAATGGCTTGTAGACTTCCCAGGATAGGACTGCTCTGATACCAAGTTTGCCACGCCCCAAACATAGGGAGGTATGGCCAACACCCTGTGCAATACTCTACCCAAACGTACCACTCGATAACTGTGAACTCTAAAGGGGTAGTCCTCAACTTAGACCTACGAAGCCTACCTGCAAGCTGACAACACCAATCAAGCCCGACGGAGCCATATTCTTAATTATCTGAAAATAAAGTTTCTCTCATCCGAGGGGTAAACATACCCAAAAGCTCATATACATAACTGTGTAGGCTGACGAGACCGCCATGAACATCTACTGATATACAAAATATACAGGACTCATCTACAAGCCTCTAGAGATAACTGAACTGTATCATGGTCGTGATAGGGCCTTGAACTACCCATCAGACCTGTATATGTAGAATTGACTCCAAGGTCTAGACCTGGTAACTCCGAGGAAGTGGAGCTTACCCATCAAGCTGATGTTTGGCTCTATCTACTAGGAAGGTCTATCCAGCTATTTATCAGGACCTACAGGCATGAATCGCAAGCCCCTAGGCAATAGAGGCGTCAGTACGAATAATGTATTGCATATGTAAGGCATGAAAATTAGTATATAAAAGAAATTAAAGAAACATGGAGTAAAGGAATCAATATGTAAGTCTGAATAGCTTAGTGAATCATGGAACATTTATAGTGTCATGTAGATGCATATAAATGTCAATCATGCATAGGTATATGTGTACGTAACATCATCAAGCCTTTGAGGGCATCCTATCATATAATCTCGGTCTCAATTGGCAAAATCATCAACGTATGCTAGCTGATAAGGTGGTGGTGCGTATATAATGTTGTAACCTTTCCCATACCCCATATACATATAATATATGCATATATAACGCCATTTTTTGATGGGTCAATGAACATGTATAAATGAATTGAATGCATAATGAAGTAAGTCAATAAGATCTCTCGGAATATCATAAGACCAATTTGCCTTCGGTTAATATCACAAAATAAACATTATCAACTTACGTATATTCTAAGTCCCATGAATATACAATATAATAATAGGACACATGGGGAATCAAGAACATACGAACCCCTAGTACTTATAACAGTAGAGTCATTTGGGAAAGTTGCGTGTTTGCTCATTTTGTTTGTATTATATTGATCATGCCAAAAGGAAAGAAGGGATAGCCTTAACATACCTTATCATAGTCTGTCGAATAACCATGTGAAATCGTCTCATCTCACTTTAATCTACAAGTATGATAATAAAGCTATCGTTAAGCTACGAAAGACGCAACTATCGTACAACGAATGACAATCTTATTTTATATTAAAACGTGCAGCATCTCCCTTGCTTTCCTTGCTTTCCCTAAGTCCAGAAAAACAACAAGAACACATTTCAACTATTTACTTTATGCACCATAACACACCCAACAACCCAACAACACAATTCACTTTACACAACAATAAGTGTACAAACGTCACCAGTAGAACTACTATTTAACATGACGGGCAGCAAACTTGGATTGGAACAAAACCCCAACCCTTCCCCTCCCCTCCCTCCCCCCGTACTTAAACCACCATCAACATGTCCAGATTATAAACATAATATTGACATTACATTCCAACCTTATATCAATCATCAAACAACCTAATAAGATATAACAACAACATGGACAACTTCTAGGTATTATGTGGTTTTTTCTTCTCCTATTTACAACATCATCAACATACTCAACAGATTGACAAGCATAACAAATAAGAACATTACAACCAAGATATTTTCCACGATTTCGAGCCATATGAAGACATATACACAACTCCAAAATAGTCTAATTAGAGACAACTTCTTCTTATACAACTTCAAGTTCTATCTTGTAATCCTTCATCAAAATAACTTAACGAACACATAGATAAGCTTACGCCCAAGAAATAGAGTATTATACATATCTTAAATAATCAGAAAAAACTTTAACCAAATCTTCCCTTAGTTTACAAGCACCCTTAATAACATCACAACACCGTGGAGACTCTCTTCTTCACCTAGGCTAACTTTTGAGGTTAGGTTTAGGTAAAACCAGCTTGGATTCGACTTGGAACCTTGGAGAACTGTTAGAGAGGTGTTAAGAGAGTTTGGGAACTGTCCTTAGACAAAAAGAACCAAAAATGAGCCGTCCAACCCCTTCAAAATGTTCAAGGGCCGTCCACCGCCTAAGTGTGTCCCATTAGGAGCTGCTTGCCCGGTCTCACAAAAATGCAAATATCTCTCTATTGTGATGTCGTATCAATGAACGGGTCAGTGCGCTTGAAACTAGACTTGTTGATCTTCAATTTGGTGGATCATCCCATAAGTCCAAGTATATTGGGAGAAAAGCTCAGCTACATTTGACCTAATTTTCAGCACATTTATGAATGTAACTTGTGATGACATTTGCCAACGTTTGTTCCACAACTGGCTTGACTTCAAAATATAATACACGACAATCATACGACCAAAATAAATCATAAAATATACTCCTTTTAATGTTAAGCATCCTAGTCTCACCCCAAAATTACATGTTATAACATTCCCAACTTGTCATTCGACGAAACTAATTTTCTTTGATTCGTTTAGATTATAAGCCTTCCAACTCTTTTGGTACTTGTTATTAATGATCTTAAATATTTGTAACCTCCAAGGTAGTATGATCAACTTCCTTTGTGTACTTTCAAATATAATCTCATTTTGGAGCTTATATCAATTGATTTACGACGTACTCTAACGTACGAAAATATGGGGTGTAACATAATTCCCCTTTTGGAATATCCATCCTCGAATGTTGATTGATGCTCCTATCAAAGTCATAACCAATAGCTCTTACGAATACTTTAAGATTTTCCTTGCTATCTAGGAAATTTTTTTGTGAATATATCCAAAGGCCAGGGCATTCCCCCCTTTAGGCCTTTTTCTCACACCATGACTTGTGATGAGAATTCCTCTAATCTCGTAATTATTGCTACCTTGTGTCATGCAACCTATACGACTTTGTCCTTGTATGTGCGCTTATGCAACTCTCTCTCCTTTTTCATCCAGCTTTTAGCCAATCTCTAGGTCTCACTCTGTGCATAAAAAGAACTATGACAAGATGTCCCTCTGTGCATCTATATGTGTATTGAAGTCCTTCACTTTGTACTTTTTCCAACTTATGACTATTGCTATATCTTGTTTCATAGCCTTGGTTATCTATATTAATGGCTTTACTACATCTAGGTAGGTTATACTATACCATAAAAGTTACTTCAGTTTATTATTACCGATGTTTGCTACCCAACTCTAGGTTACTCTCTCATTGCTTATCACATATATATAAATCTAAGTCCCTTAATGCTTCCTCATTGCTGTTCATCTCAAGAATGCTGGCCTAATCTCATCTCGTACTTTTTAACTTTTACCATTGTTGATTTACCTTAATATTGATCCATAATCTACCACTGATAATTTAAAACCTCTTACATAATACACATTGTCACTACGGCTCACATCGCATCGGGGAACATTTGAAGCGATTTGCCTGATCCACCTAGGAACGATACTATACTTAAATAACTATATTTCATAGCATCCCAACGTGATTCATCTTATAGGGGCTATTCTAATCCCGTGCAATTGATGAAATCCCTTTTCTTTAAATCATTACTCAATCAAAGGCCTAAACGTCATACTCTTATCTATCACCATTACACCCTTATTATACTACCAGGGAAGCATTTCATCGCTCCTAATGGCTCCTAGTATTAGACTCTTTTAAGTTCATTCAAGTTGTACCAAGCTTTCTATAACTTATGCAAACCATCATCTCTCTTGTTTTGATGGGTTTAACCCCGAGGACATACCTATACTGGTCACCTTCTTACTCATTTTTTCTTATCCTTACTCCTATCTACCTAAAACCTTATCGCTTTATGATACTTTAGCTTGTGACCGACACATATCTATTTATACTACTCGCAAGCTTCCTTTAACTTGCGAGCACCATAGATTTCCTTTCGTACCTTCTCAGTTGTCTTTAAATGTAAGCAATTACATTTCCTAGTCGTTCTGCTACTTGTTGCGTGAATCATGGATTATCTTATTGCCCATGAATACTAAAATTTCCTGTAACTTATATGATCTCAAATATCACTTTTGATTTATTTTACTTCGCGTTCATTAGCCATGATAGGTGCCTCTTTCTTATGGAGTGCATACAATTTTGTAGAGAGACTGTTGTTACAAGACCATTTCTTCTTCAAGTTACTATGCTTAGGTTGAAGTCGTCTGCCTTATTTCCTCAACTAGTCTTTCGTTGTAGTACTTAGGGGAGACCCTCTAACTCTTGTAAAGTTGCGAGCTTAGTACATCATATACCCGATGAAATTTTTGATGTTCTTGCTCGCCTATAATTATCCCTAGATACTTACCTCTGCGCCCTTGTGCTCGTAGGGCTGCTTTTGAGCTAAATTTTTTTACTATTTTCCTAGTCGCACTCTTTTATTTCCGTAACACTTATACGGTACCTTTAACTACCCAAACTCCTATCTGGATATTTCTCAAGGATTACAATGTCATATCTACGAGAATGAATTCACTATGTTGGGGTTCACTACGTTTATCTTGCACGATCTGCTAATTTGGCTGTTTCCTCTTGTCTAGCCATAAATAGGCTCTTCCTGGATCAACTATTAACTACTCATTGGTCCATTCACACACACACACACACATATATATATATATATATATATATATATATATATAATCTCTCTTGGGGATATGTCCTTCGTCTTAACTTACCTCTCGCATTGGATCTTGATGTATCAAGTGTCCATTCGCACTTATTTATGAATAACATCCTGGCCGGGAACTCACACTGCCTCTCCCCCAGCGTCGTGCTTGCATAATGTTCTGGAGTCGCGACATATCTGTAGGATCTGAATAAATGTAACCTTATTCCCTTTCGCCTTTTAACCACATTCTTCCCTTACAATTCCATAGTTACCTGAACTACTTAATTCCGACTTAATACCAAATCACACCATCTTCCCCCTTTTGGGGAGTATTAATATTAAGTGCTATGATGATCTACCAATAGATGTTTTACCTCTTCATCTTTGGTGTCTTTTTTCATCACCAATGACCCATACTCGCCTTACAGTAACCCTTTTGTACAAGGGATAACTGAATTCCTTACGTACAAGGGTGATACCTAGTATAACTGGCACACCTAGTCCCTTAAGCTTAACTCTGCTCACATTCCTTGCTTTAGGAAAGTGTCTTCCTGAATGAACTTTAAAGGTTATTCTTTTATTTTCCATTCTATTATTGCCGGAGTGCTATCTCTAATTCTTATAATGCCGACTATTAACAGATCTTTTGATCCCTAATTCATGTTCAGTTTATCTTGTTCACTAGCCCATACTGATTTATGTTGCTCCGGGGGTCTAACATAGCCTTCTGGTAATCACGTTCGAGTCACCAACTCAATTGTCAAAATGAGGGTATGACATTATTGCTTATACAATTTTATTGTCTCAAGGCATGTCACCTTTTGTCTTTTCCTTCACTTGACTATAGACTCTGTCATCTTCTCATATTTTTATTTACCATTGTCACCCATTTATCACTTCTTACTCATAATGCTTCATTTACTCTCTTCTTATGCTCCGGCTAATATTTCTGTCTATCACTTTATTATATAAACATCAACAAAACATTCTATCACATTAGCTCCCCTTGCTTCATCTCACTAGTTCATCGAGTCCCTAACATTCTCCTTTTACTAGGGACGGGAGTCATACTAAGGTATATATTTATCCCTTCTAGGATTCCACTACCTATCTTCTAAAATTTCTTGACATTCTAGTATTTACATCTGACTGTACTATTTGAGAGTGCACAATCTGGTGTCTCCCAGGGAGATCTATTACCACGTTTGCACTATACTTTAGAATATTAGCTAATTATAACAATCTATCCACTATTTTGGGTTACGCCAACCCCAGCTGGATCCTGATATCACATCCTTCTCTAACACTATATATGTTAGCTCCCATAGGGCGTAACAGAGATGGATGCGACCAATTGTACATACCTCTATTACTGTTGAAGGTAACTCAAAATGCTTATATTGCTCTGCCTGAATTGTAAATACTGATAATCCTCACTAACTAGGTACATCTTATCCTCATTCACCTTGTTTCTATTACCTGTTGAAACTTTTACCTTCTGATACTCCCATAGCCTTCTATTCACGGGGTGTGTTTGGTATTCTCATCATAGGGTCTTAAGTTGGAAATTTGCACATCTAGTATGCATGATCTGATAGGGTCTCAATCTGGGCCACGTTGTTAGGAATTCCCTATCTACTAGTGCCCTTACCTGCTGCTGCATTAGCCTTCTCGCCAGCTATAATATTTCTAATTGCAAGCATCTCTATATTATTAGCAAACATAAATTCTAGCTCGAACTCTTATGAATCAGCTCGATAGCACGATTTGGATTTGAAAGAAGGGTAACAGACTCCTACATTCCCTGTAGCTTCCTATTTATATAATATGGTGCACAACAGATATGTAAACAAGCCTCTACTAGAAACGGCTTGTAGACTCCCCAGGATTGAACTGCCTTGATACCAAGTTTGTCATGCCCCAAACCTAGGGAGGAGTGGCTGGCACCCGGTGCTATACTCAGCCTGAGCATACCACTCTATAATTGTGAACTCCAGAAGGTAGCCTTCAACTTAGACCGACGAGGCCTACCTGCAAGCTGACAATACCAATCAAGCCCGACGGGGCCATATTCTAAATCATCTGAAAATAAAGTTTCTCTTATCTGAGGGGAAGATACCCAGAAGCTCATATACATAATTGTGTAGGCCAACGAGACCGCCATGACATCTACCGATATACAAAATATACAAGACTCATATATAGGCCTATAGAGATAACTGAACTGTATCATGTTCGGGACAAGGCCTCGACCTACCTATCAAACCTGTATATATAAAATGGACTCCAAGTCTAGGCCTGGTAACTCCGGGGAAATGGAGCTTACCAATCAAGATAATTTTTGGCTCTTTCAACTAGGAAGGTCTATCCGGCACTCTATCAGGACATGCAGGCATGAAATGTAGGCCCCCAAACAATAGGGGCGTCAGTATGAATAACGTACCACGTATGTAGGGCATGAAAAGTAGTATTCATAATACATGAAAGAAACATGGAATAAAGGTGTGACGAACCGGCCGGTCGTCAAAAGAATTTACGCCTCGATCCCTTATTAACTGCTTACCCTAAGTTTATTTCTGCTATTTTGGTTTGTCGGGATATTCGGTGTTGAGTTTTGGAAAGTTTTGGGACACTTAGTCCCTAAATGAGAGCTTAAGTGTTGAAAAGTGCTCCGTAGTCGGAACAGAGTTAAGATGACCTCGGAATGGAAATCCGATGGTTCCGTTAACTACGTTAGGTGATGTCGGGGTTGGGAGCGTGTTCGGAATGTATTTTGGAAGTCCGTAGCTCATTTAGGCTTGAAATGCCGAAGTTTGAATTTTTGAAGTTTCCGGTCCGATAGTGAGTTTTTGACCCGAGGGTTGGATTGGAATTCCGGAAGTTGCAGTAGCTCCTTCATGTCATTTGGGATGTGTGTGCAAAATTTCAGGTCATTCGGACGAGGTTTGGTTAGGTTTTTGATCGAAAGCGTGTTTTGTTGGAATTTAAAGTTCTTAGGCTTGAACCTTTGATTAATTCAGGTTTCCGGCATTGTTTTAGGTGTTTTTAGGATTGGTATAATTTCGAATAAGGTATTAGGTGGTATTGGTGCTTTTGGTTGAGGTCCCGGGGGCCTCGGGATGATTTCGGGTGGTTAACGGGGAGATTTTTTGAAATGTTGCAGCAGCTGGTTTTTTTCATCTTCTGGTATTTTCACTTCTGCGGCTTGGGAACCGCATAAGCGGAGCCGCATAAGCGGCTGGATCATCGCAGAAGCGGTTTGGGTAGAGTTTCCAGGCGTCGCAGATGCGGAGGAAATCCCGCAGGAGCGGCCTCGCATCTGCGAGAAAATAGCTGCAGATGCGGCCATTTGGCTTTTGTTTGGAATCGCGGAAGCGGTGGATAATCCGCACAAGCGGAACCGCATAAGCGGTTGACTTGACCGCAGAAGCGGATGTGGCTGTTTTAGTGAGAGTCGCAGAAGCGACTCACTTCCGCATAAGCGGGACCGCAGAAGCGGTCCCTTATCCGCAGAAGCGGAAACACCTGTCCAGAAAAGGGAATTTCGAGGGTTAGGTTTCAAAAGTTGGAAAAATCAATTGAGAGCTCGGGAGATGGTGATTTTGAGTGGGTTTTGAAGTGAAGATCATTGGGTAACGTTTTCTTAATCCCTTTTAGTTGTATTCCATCAATATATAGCTTAATCCATCATCTAATTTAGAATTTGACATCAAAATGGGAGAGAAACTTCTTAGACTAAACCATTGAGTTTTGGGTGAGCATTTGACCACCGATTTGGGAGATTTTTATATGGTTAGACTCGTGAGAGTACGAGGGTTCTGAAAATATGAAAATTATCCGATTCCGAGACTTTGGCCTGAGGGGCGTTTTACCTATTTTTGCGCCTTAGCTTTGAATTAAATAGTAGAGTCAGTTGCTTGCGATGTTATTTACGATATGTAATTGTATTGAATAGATTTGGGCCATTTGGAGTCGGATACTCGTGGCAAAGGCGTGGTTTCTAGTTGATTTTATGTCGGTTCGAGGTAAGTGGCTTGTCTAACCTTGTGTGGGGGACCTTTCCCCTTAGGATATGATATGTGGTAATTGAGTGCCTTGTACGTGAGGTGACGAGCGTGTACTTGAGCTAATTGTTGAAAAATGCGATTTTTACTTAAGATATTGAGATTGAGTTTCCTTCATATTTGCCTTGTTTTACTTGCAGTTATAACCTGTGTTAGATTAGAAAAGCATGTTTAGTTGATTTAACTTGCCTAATTGTTTAAGTTTCCTTGACTGTAATACGTGAAGCATGCTAGGCTAGCACTACCTGATGTTTGTCTTTTGTACTTCATTTCTGAATATCTTCTGGTTGTGGTTGCGCATTTACATTGGGACTACGGATGTGGGATTTCGGTAGCTCCCCCCCCCCTTGTTTGCTTACTTTGGGACTGCGGGTTCGATTCCCGATAGATCCCCCTGCATATTTACTTTGGGACTGCGGGTTAGATTCCCAATAGATCCCCCTGCATATTTACTTTGGGACTGCGGGTTAGATTCCCGATAGATCCCCCTGCACATTTACTTTGGGACTGCGGGTTAGATTCCCGATAGATCCCACCTGCACATTGATAGCTGGACTACGAGACGGTATCTTGGGGGATCCTCATGGTTACCATTGGTATTGAGTTATACTTATTCTGTGTTTTCTCCGTTCCTTGCGTACTGATGTACTCACTGTTACTGCCTATTTTCATACTGTTGATTTATATTATATTCTTTAACCTCAGTAGGGCCCTGACCTTCCTCGTCACTACCCAACCGAGGTTAGGCTTGGCACTTACTGAGTACCGCTGTGGTGTACTCATGCCCTTCCTACGCATGTTTTTCATGTGCAGATCCAGGTACCTCTACTCAGGCGCACTATCCTTGAGGCGAGGAGATACACGGAGACTTCGAGGTATATCTGCCGCGTCCGCAGACCATGAGTCTCTATTCTGTTCTAGCTTTAGTATTTAGTTTATTCCTTTTCTCTCAGTTGTTTAGATATTCTGGAGTTAGAGCTGCGTACTATGTTTTCTGTTAGCTTATGGTTCCCGTGAGTTTCCGGGTTTTGGGATTGATTTGTAGACTTCTGCATTTCTTTTGAGTTGTATAGGCCGAGCGGCCTTATATGCAGTTATTATTTTAATATGATCAATTTTAATCAATTATTCCGCAAGTTAGGTTGTTATTTCCACATTGTTAGGCTTACCTAGTTATAGGGACTAGGTGCCATCACGACATGTTCATGGAGGGCGAACTAGGATCATGACAAGTTGGTATCAAAGCTCTAGGTTCATAGGAGTCACGGAACACAGGACGGTTTATTAGAATCTCGTTGATCGGTACGGAGACGTCTGTACTTATCTACGAGAGGCAATGTAAATGTTTAGGAAAAATCTTCATTTCATTAGAATTCCTTGTCGTGCGATATTTTTGAACATCAGTTCTAAGCTTCCGACTTCTATTCTCTCACAGATGGTGAGGACATGTGCTACTCGAGATGATCAGACACTCGTGCCCCCTACTGCAGCCGTCAGAGGCCGGGGCCTGGGGAGAGGCCGAGGACGCGCACGTGGTGCAGCCAGGGCACCTGTGCGAGCTGCCACCGAGGTACCACCAGCAGGTCCAGCCGGAGCCCAAGCACCTGGCACACCTACTACTGCCACTACTACTCCAGCTCTCCAGGAGACTTTGGCTCAGTTCATGAGTATGTACACCACCTTGGCTCAGGCAGGGTTGCTTCCCCTTACTGCAGCCACATCCCAGGCCGGGGGAGGAGCACAGACCCCCGCCGTCCGCACTCCTGAGCAGCGAGTGCAGGTTGAGCAGGCTCCCAAAATTATTCCCGCACCGCCTGCATAGCCAGTTCAACCCGAGGATGGGTCAGCTGCTTCAGAGGACGAGTATCGGAGCCTTGAGAGGTTCAAGAATTATGATCCTCCTGTATTCAATGGGTTAGCATCAGAGGATGCCTTGGGATTTTTGGAGGAGTGCTACCGTATTCTCCGCAGTATGGGCATATCAGGATCGAGCGGGGTATCCTTCACTACTTTCCAGCTTCGAGGAGCCGCCTATCAGTGGTGGCGTGCTTACGAGTTAGACAGTCCTGGTGAGACAACTTCCCTAACTTAGACTCAGTTTTCAGATATGTTCCTGAGAGAGTATGTTCCTCAGAGCCTCAGGGACGCATGGCGCGCAGAGTTTGAGCATTTGCGCCAGGGTACTATGACCGTCTCAGAGTATGCTATCCATTTCACCAGCTTGGCTAGACATGCACCAGCCTCGGTTTCTACTGTCCGCGAGAGGGTTCGCCGATTTATTGAGGGGCTTATTCCCAGCATCAGGTCTAGCATGGCTCGCGAGTTGGAGATTGATATTCATTATCGGCAGGTGGTGAGCATTGCTAGGAGGATTGAGGGTATGCATGCTAGGGACAGAGAGGAGAGGGAGGCCAAGAGGTCTCGAGAGTCGGGCCATTACTCTGGTGCCCGTACCCCATCAACAAGTCGTTATGGTGGAGGTTATGCGGGTCGCCCTGTTCATTCAGCTCTTCCAGCAGCCGGCAGTGCTCCAGCTCCGCCTATACCTCAGGAGCGTTACTACGCACCTCCAATTTCTAGCGCGCCAACTGCGCGAGGTGTTTCCAGAGGTCAGTCCAGCAGACCTAGCCCTAGTCAGTCACGACCGCCGCGTCCTCCCAAGGCTTGTTCGAGTGTGGTGATACACGCCACATGGTTAGGGACTGCCCCAGACTTGGTAGGGGCGCATCTTCACAGACTGCTCAGCCACAGCGTGCTCCTCAGAGTTCTCAGGCCATGATCACAGCTGCAGTTGCTACCCCACCTACCCGTACCGAGGTTGTTGCCTCCGATTCTGTCATCACAGGTATTGTCATGGTTTGTTATAGAGGTGTACCGATTCTATTCAATCTAGGCTTCGCTTATTCTCATGTGTCTTCTTATTTTGCTCTGCATTTGGGTGTACCTCGAAATTTCCTTGAGTTTCCCCTGTTTATGCTTCTACTCCTGTGGGAGATTCTCTTATTGTGGACCGCGTTTATCGGTCATGTTTGGTTACTATTCGTGGTTTTGAGACCAGAGCAAATTTATTGCTACTCAGCATGGTGGATTTTGACATTATTCTGGGCCTGGACTCGTTGTCGCCCCATTTTGCTATTCTTGATTGTCACGCCAGGACTGTGACGCTGGCTATGCCAGGTATTCCGCGTATTGAGTTGAGTGGTACTTTAGATCACACTCCCAGTAATCTCTTTTCTTAAAGCTCAGCGTATGGTTGAGAAAGGGTAGGCCGCGTATTTAGCTTATGTGAGAGATGTCAGTGTTAATACCCCTTCTGTTGACTCAGTTCCAGTGGTATGGGATTATCCCAATGTGTTTCCAGCTGATATTCCGGGCATGCCGCCTGATAGAGACATTGATTTTGGCATTGATTTGTTGCCGGGCAATCAGCCCATTTCCATTCCTCCGTATCGTATGGCTCCTCCTGAGTTGAAGGAGTGGAAGGATCAGTTGCAAGAATTGCTTGGTAAGGGTTTTATTCGACCCAGTGTTTCACCGTGGGGTGCTCCTGTCTTGTTTGTGAAGAAGAAGGATGGTTCTATGCACATGTGTATTGATTACCGCCAGTTGAACAAGGTTACAGTGAAGAACCGTTACCGTTTGCCTCGTATTGATGATCTGTTTGACCAGCTTCAGGGCGCACGGGTATTTTCTAAGATTGACTTGCGCTCGGTTACCAACAGTTGAAGATTCGGGAGCCAGATATCCCGAAGACTGCCTTTAGGACTCGGTATGGTCATTACAAGTTCCTT
The DNA here is from genome assembly GCF_001879085.1 of Nicotiana attenuata. NCBI lineage: Eukaryota > Viridiplantae > Streptophyta > Magnoliopsida > Solanales > Solanaceae > Nicotiana > Nicotiana attenuata. The sequence goes on from NW_017670233.1 coordinate 654,553, forward strand.
GTTATGTCATTTGGGCTGACCAATGCCCCAGCAGCTTTCATGCATTTGATGCCCAGTGTATTCAGGCCATATCTGGACTCGTTCATCATTGTTTTTATTGATGATATTCTGGTGTATTCCCGGAGTCGGGAAGATCACGAGCAGCATCTGAGGACCATGCTTTAGACCTTGAGGGAGAAGAAGTTATATGCAAAGTTCTCAAAATGTGAGTTTTGGCTGGGTTCTGTGGCATTCTTAGGCCATGTGATTTCGAGTGAGGGTATTCGGGTGGATCCGAGGAAGATAGAGGCCGTGCAGAGTTGGCCCCGGCCGTCCTTAGCTACAGAGATTCAGAGTTTCCTTGGTTTGGCGGGCTACTACTGTCGCTTCATGGAGGGATTTTCATCAATTGCTGCCCCTATGTCTAGACTGACCCAGAAGGGTGCCTTATTTCAGTGGATAGAGGAGTGTGAGGCGAGCTTTCAGAAGCTCAAAACTGCTTTGACTACAGCCCCAATCTTGACGTTGCCTACCGGTTCGGGTTCTTATACTGTCTATTGTAACGCCTCGAGAGTTGGCCTTGGAGCGGTGTTGATGCAGGACGGTAGGGTGATTGCCTACGCGTCCAGACAGTTGAAGGTACATGAAAAGAATTACCCTGTCCACGACCTTGAGTTAGCTGCCATTGTTCATGCCTTGAAGATCTGGCGTCATTATTTGTACGGGGTGTCTTGTGAGATCTATACTGACTATCGGAGTTTGCAGCACTTACTCAAGCAGAAGGACCTGAATAAGCGTCAGAGGAGATGGTTAGAGTTGTTAAAGGATTATGATATCACTATCCTATATCATTCAGGCAAGGCCAATGTGGTGGCAGATGCCTTGAGTCGCCGGGCTGAGAGTTTGGGTAGTTTGGCATATCTACCAGTTTCAGAGAGGCCTATGGCGATGGATGTTCAGGCCTTAGCCAGCCAGTTTGTGAGATTGGATCTTTCGGAGCCCAATCGGGTTCTAGCTTGTGTGGTTTCCTGGTCTTCCTTGTTTGATCATGTCAGGGAGCGGCAGTATGATGACCCTCATTTGCTTGTCCTCAAGGACAAGGTGTTACATGGCGATGCTCGAGATGTGACCATTGGTGATGACGAAGTATTAAGGATGCAGGGTCGAGTTTGTGTACCCAATGTCGATGGGTTTCGGGAGTTGATTTTAGAGGAGACCCACAGTTCGCGGTATTCCATTCATCCGGGTGCCGCGAAGATGTATCAGGATTTGAGGCAGCACTACTGGTGGAGATGGATGAAGAAGGATATAGTTGGGTTTGTAGCTCGGTGCCTTAATTGTCAGCAAGTAAAGTTTGAGCACCAGAGGCCGGGTGGATTGCTTCAGCAGATAGAGATTCCGGAGTGGAAGTGGGAGCGGATCACCATGGACTTCGTATCTGGACTCCCACAGACTTTGAAGAAGTTCGAGGCCTTATATGTTAGACGATGTAGATCTCCGGTGGGTTGGTTCGAGCCGGGTGAGGCCAGATTGTCGGGCACAGATTTGGTTCAGGATACTTTGGAGAGAGTCAAGGTGATTCAGGGTAGACTGCGTACAGCCCAATCCAGATAGAAGAGTTACGTGGACCGGAAGGTTCGTGATGTTTCATATATGGTTGGAAAGCGGGTTCTGCTTCGGGTGTCGCCTATGAAGGGCACTATGAGATTTGGGAACCAAGGGGAGCTGAGTCCGAGGTTTATTGGCCCTTTCGAGGTATTGAGGCGTGTTGGGGAGGTTGCTTATGAGCTTGCCTTACCTCCCAGCTTTGCAGGAGTTCATCCGGTATTCCATTTTTCGATGCTCCGGAGGTATCACGGTGATCCGTCGCACGTGTTGGATTTCAGTTCAGTTCAGTTGGAGAAGGATCTATACTATGTTGAGGAGCCAGTGGCTATATTGGACAAGCAGGTCAGGAAGCTGAGGTCAAAGGACATTGCGTCCGTGAAGGTTCAATGGCGGGGTCAACCAGTCGAGGAGGCGACTTGGGAGACCGAGCGGGATATGCGTAGCCAGTACTCTCATCTTTTCACTACTTCAGGTATGTTCTCTATGCTCGTTCGAGGACGAACGAATGTTTAAGCAAAGGAGGATGTGACGACCAGGCCGTTCGTCATAAGAATTTACGCCCCGATCCCCTATTAACTGCTTACCCTAAGTTCATTTCTGCTATTTTGGTTTGCCGGGACGTTCGGTGTTGAGTTTCGGAGAGTTTTGGGACACTTAGTCCCTAAATGAGAGCTTAAGTGTTAAAAAGTGATCTGTAGTTGGAACAGTGTGAAGACGACCTCGGAATAGAAATCTGATGGTTATGTTAGCTCCGTTAGGTGATTTCGGGGTTGGGAGCGTGTTCGGAATGTATTTTGGAAGTCCGTAGCTCATTTAGGCTTGAAATGTCGAAGTTTGAATTTTTGAAGTTTCCGGTCCGATAGTGAGTTTTTGACCTGAAGGTCCGATTGGAATTCCGGAAGTTGCAGTAGCTCCGTCATGTCATTTGGGATGTGTGTGCAAAATTTCAGGTCATTCGGACGAGGTTTGGTTAGGTTTTTGATCGAAAGCGTGTTTTGTTGGAATTTGAAGTTCTTATGCTTGAATCTTTGATTAATTCGGGTTTCTGGCATTGTTTTAGGTGTTTTTAAGATTGGTACAAGTTTGAATAAGGTATTAGGTGGTATTGGTGCTTTTAGTTGAGGTCCCGGGGGCCTCGGGATGATTTCGGGTGGTTAACGGGGAGATTTTTTGAAATATTGCAGCAGCTGGTTTTTATCATCTTATGGTATTTTCGCTTCTGCGGCTTGGGAACCGCAGAAGCGGAGCCGCATAAGCGGCTGGATCATCGTAGAAGCGGTTTGGGAAGAATTTCCAGGCATCGCAGATGCGGAGGAAATCCCGCAGGAGCGGCCTCGCATCTGCGAGAAAATAGCCGCAGATGCGTCCATTTGGCTTTTGTTTGGAACCGCGGAAGCTGTGGATAATCCGCACAAGCGGAACCGCATAAGCGGTTGGCTGGACCGCAGAAGCGGATGTGGCTGTTTTAGTGAGAGTCGCAGAAGCGACTAACTTTCCGCATAAGCGGGACCGCAGAAGCGGTCCCTTGTCCGCAGAAGCGGAAACACCTGTTCAGAAAAGGGAATTTCGAGGGTTAGGTTTCAAAAGTTGGAAAAATCAACTAAGAGCTCGGGAGAGGGAGATTTTGAGTGCGTTTTGAAGTGAAGATCATTGGGTAACGTTTTCTTAATCCCTTTTAGTTGTATTCCATCAATATATAGCTTAATTATTATCTAATTTCGAATTTGGCATCAAAATGGGAGAAAAACTTCTTAGACTAAACCATTGAGTTTTGGGTGAGCATTTGACCTCCGATTTGAGAGATTTTTATATGGTTAGACTTGTGAGAGTACGAGGGTTCTGAAATGTGAAAATTATCCGATTCCGAGACTTTGGTCTGAGGGGCATTTTGGTCATTTTACCTATTTTCGCGCCTTAGCTTTGAATTAAATAGTAGAATCAATTGCGTACGATGTTATTTACGATATGTAATTGTATTGAATAGATTTGGGCCATTTGGAGTCGGATAATCGTGGCAAAGGCGTGGTTTCTAGTTGATTTTGTGCCGGTTCGAGGTAAGTGGCTTGTCTAACCTTGTGTGGGGGACCTTTCCCCTTAGGATATGATATGTGGTAATTGAGTGCCTTGTACGTGAGGTGACGAGCACGTACTTGAGCTAATTATTGAAAAATCCGGTTTTTACTTAAGATATTGAGACTGAGTTTCCTTCATATTTGCCTTGTTTTACTTGCAGTTATAACCTGTGTTAGATTAGAAAAGTATGTTTAGTTGATTTAACTTGCCTAATTATTTAAGTTGCCTTGACTGTAATACGTGAAGCATGCTAGGCTAATACTACCTGATGTTTGTCTTTTGTACTTCATTTCTGAATATCTTCTGGTTGTGGTTGCGCATTTACATTGGGACTACGGATGTGGGATTTCGGTAGCCCCCCCCCCCCCCTTGTTTGCTTACTTTGGGACTGCGGGTTCGATTCCTGATAGATCCCCCTGCATACTTACTTTGGGACTGCGGGTTCGATTCCCGATAAATCCCACTGCATATTTACTTTGGGACTGCGGGTTAGATTCCTGATAGATCCCCCTGCATATTTACTTTGGGACTGCGGGTTAGATTCCCGATAGATCCCCCTGCACATTTACTTTGGGACTGCGGGTTAGATTTCCGATAGATCCCCCTGCACATTGATAGCTGGACTACGAGACGGTATCTTGGGGGATCCTCATGGTTACCATTGGTATTGAGCTGTACTTATTCTGTGTTTGCTCCGTTCCTTGCGTACTGTTGTACTCACTGTTACTGCCTATTTTCGTACTGTTGATTTATATTATATTCTTTAACCTCAGTAGGGCCCTGACCTTCCTCGTCACTACCCAACCGAGGTTAGGCTTGGCACTTACTGAGTACCGCTGTGGTGTACTCATGCCCTTCCTGTGCATGTTTTTCATGTGCAGATCCGGGTACCTCTACTCAGGCGCACTATCCTTGAGGCGAGGAGATACACGGAGACTTCGAGGTATATCTGCCGTGTCCGCAGACCAGGAGTCTCTATTCTGTTCCAGCTTTAGTATTTAGTTTATTCCTTTTCTCTCAGTTGTTTAGATATTCTGGAGTTAGAGCAGCGTACTATTTTTTTCTGTTAGCATGTGTTTCCCGTGAGTTTCCGGGTTTTGGGATTGAGTTGTAGACTTCTGCATTTCTTTTGAGTTGTATAGGCCGAGCGGCCTTATATGCAGTTATTATTCTAATATGATCAGTTTTAATTAATTATTCCGCAAGTTAGGTTGTTATTTCTGCATTGTTAGGCTTACCTAGTTATAGGGACTAGGTGCCATCACGACATGTTCATGGAGGGCGAACTGGAGTCGTGACAAAAGGACTCAACATGTAAGTCTGAATAGCTCAGTGAATCATGGCGTTACACCCCATATGTTCGTACATAAAAGTACATCGTAAGTCAGTTGATGTATGTTCGGAAATTAGATCATCTTTGAAAGTACATAAAGTAAGTTAATCATGTAACCTTGGAGGTTACAAATATTTAAGATCATGAACTGCAAGTACCAAGAGGATTGGAATGTTAGAAGCTAAACAAGTCGAAGAAAATATGATTCGCCGAAACGGCAAATTGGGAATGTTATAACTCGTATTTCTTGGGTGATACTAGGGATGATTAACATGCTATTGAGGTGATATTATGAGGTATTTTAGTTGTATTATCGTAATATGTTATGTTTTGCAGTCAAACGAGTTAGAAAACAAAAGTTGATAAAAGTTGTCGCAAGTTACAATCATAATTTTACTTAAACTTTAGGTCTAATGTTACAATGGATTTCTCTCAATTTATTTGGAATTATGGGATGTTTAACCCCCCAAATTGATATCTACGACTCTAATTTCCAACGTATTAGTCCATTCATCGCGACGACGTCAAAGTGGAGAAAAATTCTCATTTTTGCGAGATTGCACAAGCAACTCTCTTTGGGACCTACAAGGTGGGTTGAGGATTATCTTGATACAAAGTTGTAGCCTTCGTCTCTAAGGCTCATTTCGACCCAAATCAGACCTAAAAATAGTCTCTATAGATATCCTAAATACATCATTAGGGTTTTGAAGCAATTCCACCATCTGCAACTCAAAATCAAGACACAAACATATCAACGCGATCCTTACGACATAGGTAAGACATTGCCCTCCTCCTTTCTCCTTATAACTCATGTTTTGGAAGTAGCTTCGTGGCTAAGGTAAATTTTCAACTCTGTATTTTATCTATACAAGCATAATTAAGGGTGTGGATCAAAGGTAACAATGTTTGGAATCAAGAACATAAGAGGTATGTAGGGTTTTTGTTTCATTTTCGGCATGATTTGGTTTAGCTATGTTCTAGCCTTTCTTCTTGATATTTTAAGGGTTGTTCAATGGAAATATTAGAATGTGTTGTATCCTTCATATTATTCAATTGCATATGTGAATTATGGAAGAAAATAGTTTAGGTTGGAACTTCAAAACACAACAAAAACAAAAGGGAAAATTGTCAATTTGGCTTATGCCATCCGGACTTCCGTTTGTTCTGTTCCTTTGATGTTTTTAGGTATACCTAACCGCCATATGATCCTAACAGATTCATTTTAGATTATATAAGCTTAATTATCATGTGTTTAAGGCTATATTATTCCTATATCATATTTAGACTTTCATGTCACAAGTTAACAACTATGAGTCGACATTACATTCACAATTCCATTTTTCGATCGTTTGACACTATTGTGGATAAGTGCATCTCCTTTATTTTGATTTTATCATCTTGTCCGGGTATCCATTCGCGTGTATATTTTGTGCTTGCTATTGTTTTTTGGGATCATCCAGTTTTAAGGGAAACATTGCCAATTTTTTGGAAATTCGAAGAGTTAGATAAATCTTGAGTTCCTTGGTTCTAAATTGATTATAGAGGGATCCTAATGATTTAATTAACCTTAGTATCTCATGTAAAAACTCGGTTTCTCCCTAAAATAGGGATAGGCTCCTCCTTCTAATTAATGGACGACGGGCGTCAGATTAGGTTTGTGATTCCGTTTATGGTTTCTTTCATGATCTCTTGAGTCCATAGAATGTTTCCACATGTGTTATGCCTCATACATGCATACATTGATTATGTTGGGGTGATATAGCCCGTAACAGCAGTGCGGCCTATTGATTATATGTTGAGGAAGATAGCCCATAACACCGGTCGGGCCTGTTGATTATATATTTACCTGTTGGGGGGATATATATTCCCTATCACTAGTTAGGCATGTTATAAACGCGTATATAGCTGCAATTTGAATTGCATGACTATACATGAGGCTAGTTAGTTTTATACTAACCTGATTGGGGCGATATAGGCCATAATACCAGACAGTTACTAGTTCAGATAGTTGTTCAGTTTCGGCAGGGTTTCAGCTTAAACTTCGGTTTAGTTCTAGATCAGTTGCTAGTTTAGACTCTTGATTATCTTTCAGCTTATATTCGAATTCCATCTTACAGTCATACTTTAGTATGTTTTACATATGATTTCCACCCTACATACGTTGTACATATCATTCATAATTCTACTTAAACTTTAGGTCTAATGTTATTAAGCTTTTCTATCAATTTAATTGGAATTACAGGGTGATCCAAGCACCAAATTGAAGATCTATGAGTCTAGTTTCCAACGTATTAAACCGTTCATCGGTACGACATCAGAGTTGAGAGATATTCGCGTTTTCACGAGACCGCGCAAGAAGCTCCCTTTGGGACACACGAGGTCGGTTGAGGATTATCTTGATATAAAGTTGTAGACTTCGTTCCTAAAGCTCATTACGACCCAAATTAGACCTAACAAGTTTGTCTAGACATCCTAAATACATCCTTAGGTTTTTGAAGCAATTCCACCATCAGGAACTTAAAATTAATATGTGAACACATCAACGCGATCCTTACGACATAGGTAAGACTTTGTCGTCCTCCTTTCTCCTTATAACTCATGTTTTGGAAAGAGATTCGTCACTAAGGAAGCTTTTCACCTCTTTATTTTAGCTATACAAGCATAAGTAAGTGTGTGGATCAAAGGGAACAAGGTTTGGAAGCAAGAACACAAGAGGAATGTAGGGTTTTCATTTCGTTTTCGGCATGATTTGGTTTAGCTATGTTCGAGACTTTATCCTTGATATTTTATGGGTTTTTCAAAGGAAATATCAGAATGTATTGTATCCTTCATATTATTCAATTTCATATGTGAATTATGGAAGAAAATAGTTTAGGTTGGAACTTCAAAATACAGCAAAAACAAAAGGGAAAATCGCCAATCTGGCCTATGCCATCCAGACTTCTGTTTGTTCCGTTGCTTTGTTGTTTTTATGTATACCTAACCCCCATATGATCCTAATAGCTTCATTATATATTATAAAAGCTGAGTTATCATGTGTTGATACCTAGATTATTCCTAACTCATATTTAGACTTTCATGTCACAAGTTAGCCACTATGAGTCGACATTACATTCGCAATTCCCTTTTGTCACTATTGTGGATAACAGCATCTCCTTCAGTTTGATTTTATCATCTTGGCCGGGTATCCATTCCCGTGTATATTCTGTGCTTGCTGTTGTTTTTTGGGATTATCCAGTTTTAGGGGAAAGTCTGCCCAATTTTTTGGAAATTCGAAGAGCTAAACAACTCCTTAGTTCCTTGGTTCTAAATTGATTATTGAGGCATCCTAATGAGTAATTAACCTTAGTATCTCATGTACATACTCAGTTTTTCCCTAATATTTGGATAGGCTCCTTCGTCCAAATTATGGTTGAAGAGCGTCATATTACGTTTGTGATTCTGTTCACGGTTTCCTTCATGATCTTTGTAGTCCATATGATGTTGCCATGTGTGTTCTGCCTCATAAATGTTTACATTGATTATGCTGGGGGGATATAGCTCATAACACAAGCGAGGCCTATTGATTATATGCTCGGGGGAGATAGCCCATAATGCTAGAGAGGCCTATTCATTATATATTGGGGGAGATAGCCCATAACACCAATGAGGCTTATTGATTATACGCTGGGGGAGATAACAACAGTCGGGCCTATCAATTATATATTTACATGCTGGGGGGATATAGCCCCTAACACCAGTCAGGCATGTTATATATGCGATATAGCCATAGTTTGCATTGCATGACTATACATGTGGCTAGTTCAGATTTACAGTTACCCTATTGGGGATATAGCCCATAACACCAGACGGGCACCAGTTCATATAGTTGTTCAGTTTCAGCACAGTTTCAGCTTAAACTTCGGTTCAGTTCCAGATCAGTTGCTAGTTCAGACTCTTGTTTAGCTTTCAGATTAGAGTCAAATTTCCATATTACAGTCATACTTTATGTCACGACCCAAACTGAAGGGCCGCGACAGGCACCAGGTGCCTTACTCGAGTACCAACGTAGCGTATCTTTCTTATCATACTATCATGGGTAAATGAGCCAGTAAACCCGTCAATACTCAACATATTACGACCCAACATGATATACAAACTTATACATGTGACATACAGGCCGACATGACCATTTGTAAACTCAAAACATAGGCCGACAAGGCCATATAAGTATCCATACACCTGACAGTTGTCTACAAGCCTCTAAGAGTACATAAAATTATAAAGGTCGGGACAGGGCCCCGCCATACCAATCAACACCTATCCAAAGCATATTGACCAAATAGGCAACTCCGGAGCAAGTGGAGTGCACCAACACTTCCGTTGAGTTGATAGCCTACTTGGAGGACTGTCAACCTATTAATCGGGACCTGCACGCATGAAACGCAGCGTCCCCATGCAAAAGGGACGTCAGTACGAATAAGGTACTGAGTATGTAAGGTAGGAAAGCATAAACAAGAACAGTAATGTAAAAAGAGATAGAGGAGATACAACCTGTAACATCTGAGTGCCTCTGGGGGCTACTGATATGAAATGCATAATACATATATATACATAAACTTTTAAAAACATTTGCCTCTATGGGCATCATCATCATCATATCGTACCCGACCTCAAAGAGGACTCGGTAAAAACGTACCCGGCCATCATAAGGCTCGGTAGAATCGTACCCGGCCATGTGGAGCACGGTAAACCCAACTGATCAGTGGTTGCACAATAGGTGCCGTACCCGGCTGACTATAGCGCGGCTCGATAAAGTAAAATAGATACATATATATTATGCATGTGGGACTCATTGGAATCATATCCTAAACCTTTCGGAGTGACGTAAGGTCGATATTCCCCGTACACGTTATTAGGAATAACTCTTCATCAAGAATCTAATAAGAATCAGGAAGTACCAACAACATTGATAGCATAAGAATAAGAGAAGCAACCTCAACATCAATTGTTCCATAAGAAGGGAAACTAGGTAAGTACTGCTAGTTTCTAAGAGTAGAGTACCTTTGGAAGCTCGTTCATAGCATTACGTAAAATCGAATTCATGCATATGAAGGAAAGGGATAGCCTCACATACCTTGTATATGTACTTCCCAACCTCAAGCTATGCAAATGTCACGACTCTTTAGCCTACAATAACAGAAATGACACTGTCGTTATCGTTTAAGCGTCGTAACTATTATGTATCGACCACAACCTATTTTACGATGAAACGGACAGCACCTCCCCTATATATATGACTTCACACAAGTTAAAGCAATCACCAAACAGCCCAACATACCCCTATCACTTCATACACAACACGACAACAATAATAGTGTCAAACAATCCGAAAATGTTACGACGAACGACCAGTAAACAACCCTACAATTATGTGGCGTTTCTCCAAACCCTTCCTCCTCTCAACTCCATAGAAACAGTAGCAAAAGAAACAATCCAATAGCAACAAGAAACATACCACAAAACAGTCCCACAAGTTCAACAACTCAACACTAATTTTTCAGTTTACTTAAACACGTTTCGACTTGTCTTTTCTTTCAAATTGAGAAACACAACCAAAAGTACATAATTATACCTCTTATCCAATAAACCAGACATGAATTCAACTTAAAAATAGGTTCACAACCAGCCAACCATGAACAATAACAAAAAACATACCACTCTTTTGAAACTCGCTAGGTCTATTCTTTACGATCGAGTTACAACTCGCAAACGCATAGATAATGGAAGGAGAAGCACAACCTTACCTTGTACTGAGTATAAACCACGAAACCTGGTCCTTCTTCATCAAAAATCAGTTTCTCAACGCGGGTACAAGAAGGAGAAAGAGAAACTAGCAAGCTGTCCGGACTTTTCAGCACTAGAATCACGTCGTAACACCCAATATACCCTAGGGTTTGTGTGAGATTTTTGGGGAGGAGGTGCAGGGTTTCAATATGATTTTTAATCTAAGAAATAAGTGAATGAAATGAGTTAATATGTCCTTAAAACACCCCTCTTGTCCGACTTTAGGACTTTTAATTGTGGCCTCTCCTTTTGGCAAGTAGGTGATGCACCTACTTGTCACCTACCATTTTGCGCATTCTCGTAAAAATATGAATATCTCTCTTCTCAAATGTTGTATCAATGAATGGTTTAATCCGTTGGAAACTAGATTTGTAGATCTTCAATTTGGTAGGTATATCATCCCATAATTCCAAGTACATTGGGAGAAATGCTCAGCTACATTTGACCAAAATTTCACCATATTTATGAATGTAACTTGTGATGACCTTTTCCAACTTTTGTTTCACAACTCGCTTGACTCCAAAACATGACACACGACTATCATACGACTAAAATAACTCATAACATAATCTCCTTATAAGGTTAAGAACCTTAGTCTCACCCCATAAGTACATGTTATAACATTCCAAACTTGTTGACTTTTGACGAAACTTATTTTCTTCAATTCATTTAGCTTCGAAGTCTTCAAACCCTCTTAGTACTTGGTATTCATGATCTTAAATATTTGTAACATCCGCTGTAAAATTATTAACTTACTTTATGTACTTTCAAAGTTGATCTCATTTCTGACCTTACATCAATTGACTTACGGATACTCTAACGTACGAAAATATGAGGTATAACATCATTCCCCCCTTTGGAACATTCGTCCTCGAATGTTGACTGATGCACTTATCATTCTCATAACCCATAGCTCTTGCGAACACTTTAATACTCTTCTAGCCAAATAGGCAACTATTCTTTGAATAAATCCAAAGTCTAGGGTATTCTTCCCTTTAGTCCTCTTTCTCATACCACGACTTGTGGTCGGACCTCTTCCAATCTCATAACTGTTGCCACCTTTTGTCATGCAGCCTGTACGACTTTTTCCTTGTATATGCGCCTATGCGACTCTTCTCTCCTTTTTTTTCTCCAGGTTTAGCCAATCTCTAGGTCTCACATTGCAAACATATACAGAGCTTGATATGTTGTCCCTCTGGGCATCTATGGGTATACTGAAGTTCTTCGCTCGGTCATTTGTTGAACTTACGAATATTGCTATATCTTATTTCATAGACCCGGCTATCAATTCATATGACTTTACCGCATCTAAGTAGGTCATACTATACCATAATTCTTACCTCGATTTCTCGTTATTGATGTATGCTGCCAAATTCCAGGTTAGTTTCATTGCTTATCCAATATGTATAAATCAATATTCTTTAATGCTTTCACATTACTGTTCATCTTAATAATGACGGCCTAATCTCATCTCATACTTTATAACTTTTATCCATCCATTATTGATTCACCTTGCGTGGGTATTTTAATCCTGTCCAATTCATGATATCCCTTTCTTTTCTTCGTCAGATCATTAATGAATCGAATGCCCAAACGTCATCCTTTATCTATCGCAATTACACCCTCATTCCATTACCAGGGCAGCATTCCATCTCTTCTAAATGCCATTAGTCTTAGACTCCTTTGAGTTCATTCATGCTATAGTGAGCTTTGTATAACTTAGAGAAACCATCTGCTCTTCTTGTTTTCATGGGCTTAATCTTTTCTTTAACTTATACCGGAGCCTTCTACGACTGTATGATTGTCAATATATATGCTGCATGGATGATATTCCGAAATCTTAAGTGCGCTCATAACGTAGCTAACTCAGGATCATTGATCGAATGATTCCTTTCGTCTTTTTTTTTTAAACGTAAGTTATTACTTTTTCTGGTCTTTTTGCCCCCTTGTTGCGTGCATACTTAGCTTTCTTAGTTCCCACACATGCCGGAATTCTTGTGCAACTCATATGGTCTCAAATATTACCTTCGATTTGTTATGAGACTGCTTTTACATGACAATTTCTCCTTCGAGTTACTATATTTAGGTTGAAGCCTTCTTCCTTATTTCCTCAGCTTGTCTTTCGTGGTAGTACTTAGGAAACCTTCTGGTTCTTGTAAAGTTGTGATCTTGTTATACTGTATACATGAAGGAATTTTTGATATTCTTACTCGCCTATAAACATTATTAGTTACATACCTCCGTGCCCTTGTGCCCGTAGGGTTACTTCTAAACTCAGGTTTTGATTGTCTTCTTAGTGACACTCTCCATTATTTCCGTAACACTTATACAATACCTTTAAATACCCCAACTCCAATCTGAGCATTTCTCAAGGGGTATGACGTCATATCCACAAGACTGAATTCACTATATTAGGATTCACTACGTTTATCTTGCATGATACGTTCATTTGCTTATAACCTCTTGTTTAGCCGTAACTAGGCTCTTCCTGAATCAACTGCAAAATGCTCGTTGGTCCATTCTCATGTCCATATTCCGTGTAATCTCTCTTTGGTTATTTACTTTGTCTTAAGTTACCTATCACACTGGCTCCTTATGTATCAAGTGTTCATTCGCACTTATTTATCAATAACATCCTGGCCGAGAGCTCTTACTAACTTTCTCCGCTGTCATGCTTGCATAATTTTCCAGAGTCACGACATATCTGTAGGATCTGAATAAAGGCAACCTCATCCCTTTCTCCTTTTTTACCACATTCTTCCTTTACCATTCCATAGTTACCTCTTCGTCTTTGGCGTGTTTTCACATCATCAATGACCCTTAGTCGCCTTATGGTAACCCTTCTGTATTGGGGATAACTGAATTCCTTATACACAAGGGTGACACCTAGAATAACTGGCATACTTATTCCCTTAAGCTTAACTCTTCTCACAGTGCTTGCTCTAGGGAAGCATCTTACTGAATGACCTTTAAAGGTTATTCTTCTGTTGTCCATTCAATTAACACCGAAATGCAATCTTTAAAATTCTCATGATGCCGACTATTATCAAATCATTCGATCCCTAATTCATGTTCAGTTTATCTTGTTCACCGGCCCATACTTATTTCTATTACTCTGGGGTCTACCTTTTCCTTCTGGTAATCACGTCGGAGTCACCAACTTATTTCTCAAAATGGGGATATGACTTTATGGCTTATACTCTTGTATTGCATCAAGACCTCACCTCTTGTCTTTCCCTTCACTTGACTGTAGACTCTGTCATCCTGTCATGTTTTGATTTACTAGTATCACCCATTTATCATATCTTACTCATAATATTTCATTTACTCTCTTCTTATTCTCTGACTAATATTTCTATCTATCACTTTATTCTGAAAACTTCAACAAAATATTCTTTCACTTTTAGCTCCCCTTGCTTCATCTCACTGGCTATTCGGGATGCCTAAAATTCTCTCTCTCTCTCTCTCTAGGGGCGGGAGTCATACTAAGGTAAATATTTATCCCTTTTAGGGTTCCACTGCCTATCTTCCGAAATTTCTGAATATTTTTGTATTCATATCTGATTGCACTATTCTAGAGTTCACCATCTGGGTGTCTCACAAGGAGATCTATTACCACATTTGCACTATTCTTCAGAAATGTCAGCTAATGATAACAATCCATCCATAATTTTTGGTTACTCTAACCCCAGCTTGATCCTGTTATAACATCATTCTCTTAAACTATATTTGTCAGCTCCCATAGGGCATAATTGAGATGGGTTTGGTCAATTATATATAACTCTGTTACTGTTGAAAGTAACTCAGAATGCATGTATTTCTCTTCCTGAATTGTAAATACTGAACCTTCATTAACTGGCGGCCTTGTACTCTTCTTCATCTTGCTTCTTTTGCTTGTTGAAACTTGTATTTATCTTTTGAATCTCTCATTATCTTTCACCATTAAGGTGGATAGGTATTATTTCCTCAAGACTCCTTATCAAGAGGCTTACACCTTTCAGTACGCACATGATCCACTAAAGACCTCACATTTACTTATCATAAGCATGATGCAAAGTCAGTTCCTTTGACTCAACTCTTCCAAAGCCATATCTTTTACCAACCGTCTTTCTGGATGTCGGCAACATCTTATGATGAATAAAATAGGAGTTGGGAACTTGAATTCTTACAGCCGAGCTCTACCACACGATCTAGAGTAAGAAGAAAGAGTGACAGTCCTAAATGCCCTGTAGCCTCCTGCTTATAAGTGTGGTGCACGACAAACCCATAAACAAGACTCTACTAGACACGGCTTGTAGACTCCCTAGGACAGAACTACTCTGATACAAAGTTTGTCACAACCCAAACCGAAGGGCCACGACAGGCAGCCGGTGCCTTACTCAACCGAGTACCAAAGTAGCGTATCTTTCTTATCATACTATCATGGGTAAATGAGCCAGAAAACCCGTCAATACTCAACATATGACGACCCAACATGATATAAAAACTTATACATGTGACATACGGGCCTATTAGGCCGACATGACCATTTGTAAACTCAAAACATAGGCTGACAAGGCCATATAAGTATCCATACACCTGACATCTGTCTACAAGCCTCTAAGAGTACATAAAATCATAAAGGTCGGGACAGGGCCCCGCCATACCAATCAACACCAATCCAAAGCATACTGACCAAATAGGCAACTCCGGAGCAAGTGGAGTGCACCAACACTTCCGCTGAGCTGATAGCTTACTTGGAGGACTATCAACCTATCAATCGGGACCTGCGCGCATGAAATGCAGCGTCCCCAGGCAAAAGGGACGTCAGTACGAATAAAGTACTGAGTATGTAAGGCAGGAAAGCATAAACAAGAACAGTAATATAAAGAGAGATAGAGGAGATACAACCTGTAACATCTGAGTGCCTTTGGGGGCTACTGATATGAAATGCATAATACATATATATACATAAACTTATAAAAACATTTGCCTCTATGGGCATCATCATCATCATATCGTACCCGGCCTCAAAGAGGACTCGGTAAAAACGTACCCGGTCATCATAAGGCTTGGTAGAATCGTACCCGGCCACGTGGAGCTCGATAAACCCAACTGATCACTGGTTGCACAATAGGTGCCGTACCCGGCCGACTATAGCGCGGCTCGGTAGAGTAAAATAAATACATATATATAATGCATGTAGGACTCATTGGAATCATATCCTAAACCTTTCGGAGTTACGTAAGATCGATATTCTCCGTACACGTTATTAGGAATAACTCTTCATCAAGAAACTTATAAGAATCAGAAAGTACAAACAACATTGATAGCATAAGAATAAGAGAAGCAACCTCAACGTCAACTTTTCCATAAGAAGGGAAACAAGGTAAGTACTGCTAGTTTCTAAGAGTAGAGTACCTTTGGAAGCTCGTTCATAGCATTACGTACAATCGAATTCATGCATAAGAAGGAAAGGGATAGCCTCACATACCTTGTATATGTACTGCCCAACCTCAAGCTATGCAAATGTCACGACTCTTTAGTGTACAATAAGAGAAATGACACTGTCGTTATCGTTTAAGCGTCATAACTATTATGTATCGACCACAACCTATTTTACGATGAAAGGGACAGCACCTCCCCTATATATATTTCTTCACACAAGTCAAAACAATCACCAAATAGCCCAACATACCCCTATCACTTCATACACAATACGACAACAATAATAGTGTCAAACAATCCGAAAAGTCACGACGAACGACCAGTAAACAACCCTACAATTGTGTGGTGTTTCTCCACACCCTTCCTCCTCTCAACTCCATAGAAACAGTAGCAAAAGAGACAAGCCAATAGCAACACGAAACAGCCCACAAAACAGTCCCACAAGTTCAACAACTCAACATTAATTTTTCAGTTTACTTAAACACGTTTCGACTTGTCTTTTCTTTCAAATTGAGAAACACAACCAAAAGTACATAATTATACGTCTTATCCAATAAACCAGCCATGAATTCAACTTAAAAATAGGTTCACAACCAGCCAACCATGACACAAGAACAAATAACATGCCACTCTTTCGAAACTCGCTAGGTCTATTCTTTACGATCGAGTTACAACTCGCAAACGCATAGATAATGGAAGGAGAAGCATAACCTTACCTTGTACTGAGTATAAACCACGAAACCTGGTCATTCTTCATCAAAAATCAGTTTCTCAACGGGGGTACAAGAAGGAGAAAGAGAAACTAGCAAGCTGTCCGGACTTTTCAGCACTAGATTCACGTCGTAACACCCGAAATACCCTAGGGTTTGTGTGAGATTTTTGGGAGGAGGTGCAGGGGTTAAATCTGATTTTTTGTCTGAGAAATAAGTGAATTAAATGAGTTAATATGTCCTTAAAACACCCCACTTGGCCGACTTTAGGACTTTTAATTGTGGCCTCTCCTTTTGGCAAGTAGGTGATGCACCTACTTGTCACCTACCATTTTTCGCAGTCTTGAAAAAAAATGTGAATATCTCTCTACTCAAATGTTGTACAAATGAATGGTTTAATCCATTGGAAACTAGACTCGTAGATCTTCAATTTGGTAGGTATATCATCCCATAATTCCAAGTACATTGGGAGAAATGCTCAGCTACATTTGACCAAAATTTCACCATATTTATGAATGTAACTTGTGATGACCTTTTCCAACTTTTGTTTCACAACTCGCTTGACTTCAAAACATGACACACGACTATCATACGACTAAAATAACTCATAACATAATCTCCTTATAAGGTTAAGAACCCTAGTCTCACCCTAAAAGTACATGTTATAACATTCCCAATTTGTCGACTTTTGACGAAACTTATTTTCTTCAATTCATTTAGCTTCGAAGCCTTCAAACCCTCTTAGTACTTGGTATTCATGATCTTAAATATTTGTAACCTCCATTGTAAAATGATTAACTTACTTTATGTACTTTTAAAGTTGATCTCATTTCTGACCTTACATCAGTTGACTTACGGATACTCTAACGTACGAAAACATGGGGTCTAACACTTTAGTATGCTTTAAATATGCTTTCCCCCCTACATACTTTGTACATATCGTACTCACGTCCCTTCTGGGGCACTACGTTTCATGCCGCGCAAAGTGATGTGCTGTAGAATTTCGGCACCTTTGATACTAATTACATAGACTTTAGCTCGTCTTTTAAAGCATTTTTAGTTATTTCTTATGAAGTTTTGGCGCTTTGCAGTGTACCAGACTTGAAGAAATAAGAACACGAAAAAGAAGACAAAAACTCATAGAAGGGCAGAAATACGGCAGGTCTGCAACCGCAGAAGTGATGTGTAAGCCGCAAACCAACCGCAGACTGAAGCAGGTGGTCCAGCTCTTGAAGAGAGAAATATGCGGTCTATTATGCGGCCGCATAACGCTTCTGCGGACCGCATACTGGCGCATAACTGCAATAGGAGATTCAGCGAGAGCACTTCTGCGATGTAGTCTGCAATCCCATAAGCAATATGCGGACCACATAATGGATCTACGATGGGGAATTGGGCAACTGGGCATGCAATTATGCGGCGACTTTGTATTTCTGCGGACCGTATACACGATCTGCGACCCATTCTGCGATCGGAGATGTGTTCTGCAGGGGCAATTTTGACTAAATTTGACCCCGAATTTTGGCCCATTATAAATAGATTTACTTGGGTATTTGTGGGTCATTTGTCCGAAAACGAGGCTACATTGAAGGCACTGAAAACACCATTTTTTGGAATCTTTTGAAGAGAGAATCTTGTATCGTTGTAAGCTTTATGACTTTATTTTTTGCTTTTTTCTTGGATTCACAATTACAACATTCTCTTTTAAGCTAAAGGAGTAGAATTATGACTTATGTAAAGTTTCACACTATTCAAGTAACTTTTTCACACCTATTCCCTGTGGGATTCGACCCCAACCTTGTTGGGTTTATATTTGACACCGACTACCTTACACTATTTATTTTAGTGTAGTTGAGCGTATCAATTTTTGGCGTCGTTGCCGGGGAATACAGTTTTGAAATTACTAATTCGCGTGTGCTTTACTTTACATCTTCTTCTATTCACACCTTGCTTGCTTTGCTTGGTGTCACTAGGTAAACATGGACGAGTAGGAAGAAGAGAATATTTTTGCGGATAAAGATGAGTATATTGAGGATACAAATGCCATTGTCCCTCTAAGAGTTGATGCTGCTACCTTCAAGGTGGAACAGAGTCTAATCCTATGCTCAAGGCAGAGGGGTTTTTCCGAAATTCCACATATGATTATCCGACACAACATCTCAGAAATTTCATGGGTGTGTGTGCGATGCACAAGCAGAATCATGTTTCAGATAATGCCCTAAGGTTGAGGGTGTTCAAGTACTCTCTAACTGGAGCGGCAAGACAATGGATCCAAAATCTACCACCTAATTTCATTCATACTTGGCCCGAGCTTGTCCGAGATTTCCTAGAAAAATGGTTTCCGCAGAGCAAGAAGTCTGAGCTCCGGGATAAAATTTTCTTTTTCAAGCAATTACCAGGAGAGCATCTACATGAGGCATAGGATCGATTCAAGCTATATTTAGCTAGGTCGTCGAATCATGGTTTTTCGAATACTATCTTGTTGGAGAAATTATACATGGGCTTGGATCCTATGAATCAATCTATAGCCAAAAATGCAGCTGATGGATCTTTTATGGATAAATAATTTTCAAGGGTCACACAAATCCTTGACATGGCAAAACATAACCAAGCTTGGAACACAGAGGACACCACGGGTGGAATTGCATATGGCACTCCTTCCTTGACCAACATGATTACAGAGGAAAAAGAAATGGTGATTCCTTCAACGGCTTAAAAGAACATCTTGAACGGCTTAAAAGAACACTATCCCATGTACTAGAAAACATCAAAAAGAGGGGGTGGGAGTCCCTCAGTCAGGTCCGGGGAGAGTACAACGAGACACTCACGAGGGAATTCTATGCTGCCTATGCTGCATCCAAGAACGCATAACTAAGGAGAAACCGTAGGTTCCTGGACTCTATTTTAGTCCGCGGAGTTGAAGTCCTCTGTGATGCAGGATCAATCAATGATGTATACTTCGAGGATTGGGAGCCAGGAACCGCAGAATATGACGAAAATCTTGAAAACAAGGAATCCGAGCGTGCTTTGGTAGCTTCTGTCATAGCCAAAGGAAATCCGCCCTAGATTGCTCTGCGCCAAACGATCTACAAGTGATATCTTACCCAAGAAGGTCGGTACTAGCTAAGTTTTGTATGTTCCCGTCTAATACCCTCATTGTGTATATCATGACGGGCATCAAGGTTGATGTGGGAGAGAATATATACCGTGAGATTGGGATCTGGGCGAACCAGACAGCAACTTCACTCCCTTTTCCATGCCTAATCCATGCCTTGTGTAAAGCTGTAACGGTTCCTGCTATCCCCAAATATGATCTCGTCGCAAAAGTTGTTCAGGATATCGACATCACCTGAATAGATAATGTTGCAGATACAGTGGTCGACAATCCAACAGAGCCTTCACTCACTCCTCCTCTAGCCTCAGCAACACCTGCTACCTCATCAGACACTCCTTCCGTACCAGCCACTTCCACATCCACTCCTAGACCAGCTACTGCACCACTACCTGCCTCTTTGGCTGCAATCTCAAAGCTTGTTCCACTGGCACAACATGCAAATGCCAAAGTAGACAAATTGATGAAAGAACTTCCATCTTTCATCCGGCAAGCTCTGACCCCGATCCAAACCTCAGTCACTGATCTTAAAAAATAGCATCTATCTTATGAGGATCGACTCAAGCACTTTGAAGTGCGCCTTGAGAGGGTTGAGCGAGGCGAAGTTGGGGACATGCCTCAACTCAAAAAGGATGTAGCTGAGCTAAAGTCGGAACTGCTTAAAATGCAAAACCTAGAGTTTGATTTTACTTCACTTATTCCGGAGGCAGGGGAGCAGGGCACCGGTACAGCCCAGATTCCTAGCCTTGGCCTTGATATCAAAAATATATCAAAGGACCTTCCATTAGAAATATATCATATTAACACCGATAGCGCTACATTCCATTTATGGGGATATAACCCTGGTTTTCTTAACCAAATTAATTACACTCTCATAACAAAATAGTTATCTTGTTAATTCACAATTACAACATTCTCTTTTTAAGCTAAAGGAGTAGAATTATGACTTAAGTCAAGTTTCACACTATTCAAGTAACCTTTTCACACCTATTCCCTGTGTGATTCGACCCCAACCTTGTTGGGTTATTATATTTGACATCGACCGCCTTACACTATTTATTTAAGTGTAATTTGACCGTATCACAAATTCGCACCTGAATCAGCTTCACCTTTTCCAAAGCATCACAGACCAAAATAGTGCCCAACAACCTAGCCTCCCCATGTTCGAACCAACCAACCGTACAATGACACGGCCTCCCATATAAAACCGCATAAGGAGCCATCTAGATACTCGATTGCTAGCTATTGTTGTAGGTGAACTCAATTGACGGAAGAAACTGATCCCATAAACCTCCAAAATCTGAATATTGCACTCAAACTGCACGTCCAACTAGGGATGAAATGTCGTACTCTGCACTTCTCTCCAAAAATAGGATGTAAACTACGTGCATCGATCCGAGATAATAGACACGGGCACACTATGAAGGCAAAAAATCTCCAAATATAAATCCAAGCTGTCACGTCCCAAAATTTGTTAAAGGTCGTGATGGCTCCAGACACCACTGTCAGGCAAGCCAACACTAAATAGTTAATTAAATTCTCATTTTAATAATTTTCTTTTTGAAATCATAAATTTCCTTCAATTTAACTAGTAAAAAGATGAACTTTACAGAATAATTAATAGTATTTTCAAATTTTTAATACTGAGTATCCCATAATCATCCTAGAACCCGGTGTCACAAGTGCATGAGCATTTATTAGGAATTTAAAATACAATACAATAACTTTCCGGAATACAAATTTGGACAGAAAAGAAAATCCAACTACTCTGAAGGAGACTCTGCTGGCTGCGAATCGTCTCATAAGATACAGCTCACCTAAGTCCCCTTATCAACCACGCAGCTGCGCCCACAAGGCCACTAGCCATACATGTGCCTGTACAACAAAATGTACAACAAGTGTAGTATGAGTACGAAAACAACGCGTACCCAGTAAGTATCCAGTCTAATATCGAAGAAGTAGTGACGAGAGATCGACTCTGAAACTTACTATGGCCAACAATAATATACCGATAATATGATAAATTATGGATTTTATAAGGTGACTGTAAACTCAATATCATGAAAACAATTCTTTTGTCAATAGGAGATTTCCGAATTTATTTTCATCTTTTAACAATTTATATCTCCGGCCAATGAGCCAACATAAATTATCTAAAATTCCAAAACAATCAATTAAGTCAAGCGCAAATCATGCCGAGGTCGTACGGCCCGATCCAACCTAATATTTAAATTGTGCACTGCCGAGGGTTGAACGGCCCGAACCATAGATGCATCTAATTACCCCGCTCGCGAATCATACATTCGGCACGGTCAAACATAACTTTAAGGAATTACCCCACTCGTGGATCATACTTGCGACGCGGTCAAATATAAATTTATCATTAAATCGTAGCCCTTTCTTGATTCTTTTAAAAATAAAGACAATTCATCTTGAAGCTTTTAAATCCTTAAAAATCCTCAAAAACTTAGTTCCATTTGATACAATTAACAACATAATCAAGTAACGGTGTCCACAAAGCATGGTGTAAACCTAAAACTACTCGGACATAAACAGGAATAGTAGCTACATACGGACTCTCGTCACCTCGTGCGTACATAGCCCCCACAAATAGAAGCACATATAGAATTATTTCACCTAAGGGGTAAATTCCCTCTTACAAGATTAGAAAGGAAACTTACCTTGCTCCGATGTTCCATATTCGGCTCCCAAGCCCTTCCGTCGACTCAAACCGATGCCCAATGCTCAAAACTAGTCAATAAATGTGCATACCCATAAAGACATACTCCAATACTCATTATAATCCGATTTACAACAATTTCTAACTTCGATCGAAAAGTCGATAAAAATCACCCTCGGGCCCACGTGCCCGGGTTCCGAAAATTTTCGAAGATAAACTTTACCCAAAACCTCAAAAACTCAAATATATAATTTATTCTCAATTCCATGCCCAAATTCGTGGTCAAACTCCAAGAATACCAAGTTTTAGGTTTTTCTTCAAAATCCCAAATTCCTAGAAATTTTCATGCTTGAATCCATAATAAAACCATGTATTTAACTTACAAGAGGTGGGATTAACTTACCTTGACATAGATGATGAAAAATCCCCACTTGAAGCTCTCCAAAAATCTTTCAACCAAGAGAGAATGGAAGAAAATGGGCCAAATCCCCGCTTTAAAGAAACCTCATTGCCTAGCGATCCTCGGACCTGCGGTCACTTGACCGCTTCTGCGGTTTCGCAGGTGCGCCAAATGATCCGCTTCTGCGGAGATGCCCCCAACTATCCGCTCTGCTTCTGCTCCTTCTCTTCCGCATGTGCAGTCTCGCTTCTGCGGCGAAATGACCGCATCTGCGGTCTCAGCACTTACCCACCAAAAATCCCACTTGCGCCCTTCTTGGCCGCTTCTGCGGCTCCGCACTTGTGGCCCAAACCTCGCAGGTGTGGTTACACCAGAAGTCAGCTGTTTTAGCCTTTCTTCCAAGTCCAAACTCGACCCGTTTACCAACCGGATTCCACCCGAGGCCCTCAGGACCTCAACCAATTATACCAACATATCCCAAAACACATTACGAACTTAGTCGAGCCTTCAAATCACATCAAACAACGCTAAAACCATGAATCGCACTCCAATTCAAGCTTAATGAACTTTTGAATTTCAAACTTCTACATTTGATGCCGAAACCTATCAAATCACATCCGATTTACCTCAAATTTTGCACACAGGTCACATTAGACATTATGGACCTATTCCAACTTCCAATCAAACTTTCTTAAAAACCTTCAAATTTCTAACTTTAGCCAAATGACTCCAAAAAGACTTACGAATCTCCGAATCCACTTCCAGACGCGCTCTTAATTCCAGAATCACCATATTGAGTTATCCCCAGACTCGGAATCCCAAACAGACATTGATAATATTGAAAATGCACTTCAACCCAAATTTATAAATCTCTTCCAAAATGCTAACTTCAACAATAGACGCTGAAATGCTCCCGGGTCATCCAAAACCCGATCCGAACATACGCCCAAGTCCGAAATCATCATACGAACCTACTGGAACCTTCAAATCCCTATCCTAGGTCGTTTACTCAAAAATCCAATCTTAATCAATTCTTCCAACTTAAAGCTTTCGAAATGATAATTTTCTTTCCAAATCAACTTTGAACTTCCCGAAATTAAATTCCGACCATGCGTACAAGTCATAGTACCTGAAGTGAAGCTGCTCATGGCCTCAAACCGCCGAACGACGCGCTAGAGCTCAAAACGACCGGTCGGGTCATTACATTCTCTCCCACTTAAACATACGTTCATCCTCGAACGTTCATCCTCGAACGTGCTAAGAACTGCGTTGGAGTTGTTTGAAATCACTGTTTAATACCTCGGGCACCTACCCGTGCTGTCACAACTTAGTTGGGCACATTAACTCGAACTAAGCTGAAGATTGTCCCCATTTGTGTAGCCAAATAGGCCTTAGAGCTCAATTCCAACATCTGAAATTCTCTGCCAGGCCTGCTTCCATCATACAAGCACCGTATCAATCTCTATGTGATGCATACATTTGCTGAATCCTCACTATGCACTGCATAACTTACATGACCATAATAACATCCTCTGATGACGATAGCCAAAATTTCATGAATCCGATGCTCACAACACACCTCATGACTCCAACTCTTGCGATACTGCCATGACGGAAGAGATGTGTAGAGACTCATAACCAACTGCCGAGTCAACAAATCATTGGGTCTATTCTCCAGACCAGAACCTTTACCTCATTCTGAACTGAATATCGATAATCACTCTCTAATGTACCTTATATAAATCCTATTGCACTGACCCCAGGTCCAATAATCTCGCCTCACCCAGTATAAGCTGCCCAGGCAATAAGCCACCTCACGTACTGCCGAAAATTTCATATGATGCCACAATGTGGCAACAAGCCACGAACTCGAATTTGATACATAAGGAGAATGAACTCTGGAAAGAACTACTCAACCCGCGTAACTAATTGAAACAACCGAAAAGGTATTATGAACCTTCTTCCTCGGAAAATGAGAAGAAAAACACGCTATAATAGGTATAGGAAACTGT
The DNA here is from genome assembly GCF_001879085.1 of Nicotiana attenuata. Lineage (NCBI taxonomy): Eukaryota > Viridiplantae > Streptophyta > Magnoliopsida > Solanales > Solanaceae > Nicotiana > Nicotiana attenuata. The sequence goes on from NW_017670233.1 coordinate 679,713, forward strand.
TACTTAACATCACAATGTTGTGGCGCGCAACCCAATCCAATCAACATACCTGTGGCGGCGTGCCACCCGATCCACACATAAAATCTATATAAGGAGATACTTACCGAGCTAGAATGCTCATTAATACAAAATACCCGAATATCGGCCACAAGCACGCCAAGCGCGTAATACCATCCCTGGGGAGACAGATAGTGCCATACACTACAAAACTCAAGCATAACTAAGGTGCGATATATGATTTGAATCTCGAGAGCCATCCTGCTTACATAACACCATCGCTACGCAGAACCTCAACACATATAAAATTTTATCAAGCCGTTTCACAACTCACATGGCACCATATAGTATTACGTGAAATAGCCGACGATGAAATAACATCCAACGTCCGAATACTCCTTCATAAGGAGCGCTATGCTAAAATGGACACATCCGGCCTGATATAGAGCCCATGTTCATATTTCAATCCATCCACGGACCTCAAGCCGATTCTGATCGCACCGTACTAGGCTAATAACCTTTCAAGGGTCCGTAATAACCCTCTTTCCCATAACACACAAGAACAACCATCATGATTGGAACAAACTTCCACAGTTCACAACCAAATGAACCGAGCGCCCTTCAGGCATAAATTCTCACATTAGCGATAGTACCAAAAATCTCCACACTTGGTTTTAAATCTTCAATCAATCAAGTGACTACATGTCACACTTGTACAATCTTCCCGTGGGACACGCTCCCACGACCTTCCGCACCAGATAACGAGTCTGCACATCCATACCACTAGCTACACTAATGCTGTAAGCAATTCAAGAATCCGCAATTAGTACGCAAAACCTCTTACACAGGACACAGACCTCGGGTGATGCTGAAGGCAATACCAGCTTACTCTAAACATCTAAATTCTTTTCTTTCTCATCCGAGCTCGTGACATCGTTGTCAACACCAAACCGCAACCTTGATCCAAAACTTCCAAATTTCATGCCACTCACTGCACCTAACATGCCCATATGCGATAGTACAAGAATTTCACCATGACGCCTAAACCACTAATAGGGTAAACATTTCATCATGTAGAAACCTTTCACTTAACTCATTTCAGGAGAACCATTGTACCACGTGACTGGATTCTTATGACCGCAGAAAATATAACCTCGAGTCATGATCTAAACCACCATAACCCTTCTAGGATCCATCCACATATAATAGGCCATAACACTCGAATGCCTCCACATAAAATCAATTACGGCCGCCATCAAGCCTCGCACGCACCGCCACCGTGAACATGTATGACTTATCACGCTGAAGGAATTGATCATTGCCACCATTGTACCAATTCAACCATTGCCAACTGATTCGGCTTCTTCTAATTTACTCTGGGATTGAATTAGGAATAATAATAGTGTCACGCCCCAAAACCGTGGAACGTGACCGGCGCTGAACCGAGTAAACCCGACTGAGCAAGCCTGTTAGATTTCATTCTACCCAAACTAGTTCATGAATAAAGAGGGAATGTTATCCCATTTTATCAAAACACTAGGCAATCTTCCATTAGAAACTTTTACTTCATTTCTGTTAATGACTTCATTCATTGTTTTCAAAGTATTACAAGTTTACAAGCTTAATGAAAAGCAAGCTTATCAAATACTAACATTTCTGGTCTTGACTCCCAACATCAACCATCACCCAGAAACAGTCTACGGAGCCTCTAAATACAATAGAAGAGTAATAGGGAAATGCCGGCAACAAGGCTCCATCTATGCCTCAAAACATGATGAGAAAATGAACAAAAAATACATAACATGACCCCGGGATGGAGTGGGCCTCACCAAGTCTGCTAGGAAGAGAATACCGCAATCACTGGACGATGCCGCTCGCTGTGGAACCACCTGTATCATTAAACGATACAGCGCCCTCAGCAAAAGGGGCGTTAGCACTGTCGAATAACACTAGTATGTAAGGCTAAATGTCCTCTTTCGGAATAGAATAACCATACAAGCAAGAAACCATGAAACAGTAAGCCAAAAGCTACAACATACAAGCATCCAATTTGAAACATATAAGTCTTCTAGTTTACGAAAATAATATATAATTTTTGGTTGGGAGATCATTAACACCGATATGAGTTATACCACCATCTCTATTAGCACGGAGTCCGATCACGACCCGATCGGCTAGGTTGTCCCTTTGGAGACATGTACCACAATCATAATTTCAAGTTTTGAATTTCTAGTTTTGATTCCCAGCACAATGCCACCATGTGTGCGGCATGGCATCCGATCACGGCTCGATCGGCTAAGCTGCATTCCCACATATGCCGTGTGGGTTGGCGATACCAATTCACAAATGATACCAAGTTCATCCCAATTAAGGGGAATAACCACGTTCCACCCCTACACCGACAGGTGTTGTTTCAGGTATGAGCCTTATGACCCACCCTTCCTAGGTTTTGCTAATGATACTCCCAAAAACATTTTTGATTTGATTGGATATTGCACCAAATTGTAGTATAAATACAATATACAAATATAGCATAATACAACTATGCTTACCTCAATATCTTTCACACTTTATAGTTTTTATTAATGTTCTAAATCTCTCTTGATAACAGTATTTCTTTGACCCTTTCGTCCTTTCACAAATTTCATCTTTTTCATGGCACGAAGGCCGCATTTTTAGTTTTCCACATTTTCATCTCCTTTATTTCCAAGGATCATCAACCAATATAAATGTACCAAATATTCCGGGAATCATATATTTTCGAGTTCATTAATAATGGAAACATCAAACACAAGGGATTCTTCCCAAAGAGGGACATGCCAACCAACAATTGAAATACACATTGGAGTTATAAGCAAGCAATCACCTCAATTATCCTTGAATTATTCTTTTCCCATCATGACAATAGTACAATTTCAACGTCGGAATGTGTAAGGACTAGCATTACATTGAATGTATTTATAAGACAAAGTAATATCCAGAACAACCACTTATGGGCATAGTTCAGGTATAAGACCTTTAGGTCATTCCATATTTCTTTTGAAGTTAGTTCCTAACAGTTGGGTCGAGGCTTATTTCATAATTTGTTTCACCTCTTCTCATTCGATTCATTTCCAAACATCTTTACAGTGTATCAACAAATAAACACATTCAATCAAGGCATTTAGTACACATAAGAGCAGCTAGGAGCATTAAACATATCGAATTCTTCTCACCCAATTAGTATACTAACCTTCTTTTAAACTGTGACTCAAGGCTATACCACTTTGGTAGACAAACCACACTTAAACTTTCAAAAACAATATGGAATTCACTTCCAAGAGAGAAAGTTTAGCCTACATACCTCGATTGAGATTTCCTTAAGTCCTACTATACTCCGGGACTCTTAGCAACGTCAATCTCTTAGGAACATGACAAATCGAACCAAAAATTAGAGAGGTGATCATAGTTCTAGCTCATTTGAGCATATTTTCAAACACTAAATGTGCATTATGCTTTTAAAACCTGTTTGTGTAAGATCCTACCATCCCTCATCCCATCCTTAGCTCAAGACCTCACCAAATACTATAGGAACTCATGCATGCAAGATATCTGCTCCCATCCCCATGGATTACCCTTCTAATGGTCTATCCTAGTTATATCTAGTAATTAAGAGCTTGGGTTATAGAACCTTACCCTTTAGGAAGAAGACCTAGGTGCCTTTCTTGAGAAATCTTCAAGGTTTAAGAAAGATCTTAGGAGGAATGTTGATGAAGAACCCCTTCTCCCTCTAGGAGCCTCTCTCTCTAAATGCATCCCAAAATAGGCCTAAAATTAAGGGTAGCATATAATATATCGACATGGGGTCGGGTAAGAAAATTAGAATTAGGAGCCCCGACACAAATCCACGATCGCATATGCAATCGCATAATTGACATGCGGCCCGCAAAAGGGACCGCAAAAATGGCCCCCGAAACCTAAACAAACTGCCCGGGTATGCGACAAGAATGCGGTCCGCATACTTGTTCTGCGGTCGCATAATGCACCGCAGAACTACCCCTCGCAAAATTCCAAGGGGATTATGCGATGACTATGCGGCCCGCATATTGATTATGCGATGGCATAATGGGCCGCATAGTTGACCTCAAAATTACCATCAAACTGTCTGACTCTCCGGCGACTATGCGGTCCACATAGCTATTATGCGACCGCATAATGGACCGCATAAACACACTTTTCTGGAAAACATTTTTCCTTAACTTTTTAATGCATAGATCAGTCCAAAGGGTCCGAACCGTGGCGAGCTTGCGAGGATCTTGGGTTTTTGATTAAAAATGTTCACGGGGCCTTACATCCTCCCTCACTTAGGAGCATTCGTCCTCGAATGAGGATCAAGGTTCACTCATTAGCAATCTTTATGCAACCTCAGCTTTTCACAACACGAAACGTATCAATAGCCCCAAATTTATGCTAACTCCCTAAATTTACAAAAATTTTGCCTGAGTTTCCTTTGTATCTAGGCCTATCCACCTGTCAGAGAGCCCCAAAAACATAATTTAACAATACATTCGTAACTAAGCAACTAGTACATCATACCAATAACACATATTTTCCACACATCTAACATTTCATTATCAAAGACAATATCCGCACATGAGCTGCACATATTTAAGTCGTAACACACATAAAGCACCTCCCGAATCATGACCATGTGATATACAATTAAGCTGATAAATATTTTCCCTTCCACGACTCTCAACCTCGTTAAATCCCGGATTACGATTAGCTACTCCCTACAAGCCGACTATCCATTAATTCCACCTTCACAATTATCACCGGAATGATATACCAAGGATTCCCAATTACCTTCTTAAACATAGAGACATGGAACACCGGAACCATGGGGGGGGGGGGCAACAATACGATAGGGGGACATCATACTCATAACTTGACCTATCTCTTTCAAGGTTCCATTAATTCTGAAGTGCACTACACCTACTTTACCCTTAGGAACAATTCGCATAGCATCTTCCTAGAGGAAACCTTGAGAACAACTTGCTTACTTTCTTTAACTCTAAATCTTTATGCCGGGCACCTGAGTTGAACACTTGGCGACTTTTGACCATTATTCTATGAGGGGCTAGAATGAATACGACCATAGAGTTTCTACCCAATATGATTGACCATGGAATGATGCTGCCTTTTGACATGCTTGAACTCATACCCTTAATAGATTTGCCACAAATAGGAAGAACGAGTTTCGAGATTGGACTGGAGGTATTTCAGGAATCCATCAACGTAGATGCATTGAGCAGGGTATTTTATGAGGTTGCATTTTATTTTAGGAAACATGGAGCTTACTACGGATCATGATGGCGCGATTAATCATTGTGATGAAATCATTGGTTTGAAACAATGAGGCATGGAGTTTAGATAACACACCGGCAATAGAAGTCATTTACGGAGGAATATTCAAGTACATGCCACCAGTCGACTTCTGGAGTGTAGGGAAGATCGATTTATCGAGAATGAGAATACTCCGGCACCTTGGATGAGATAGGGGTTTCAACGTATGAAGTTGAATTACACTCCTAATATTAATTGACACAAGGAATTTGTGCCACAAGCCTATGAGAATGAAATAGAAGTTAAACACTCGTGATATTACTATAATTTGAACCGCTCATCCCTTCCCGATATTTGATCATATACGAGAGTGCTGAAGATACGACAACTTGTCTTTCAAATTAATATCATATGTGCCAAACCCGAGACATCTAATACGAACCTTTCACGATTGAATCCACAGCGCTAGGACTTCTCAATAATGGGTGGGGGGATCGTGTGCTGGCTGGAGAGGGAATAAACTCTTTTCTATGAGATTGACACGGTTCTATTATCATAATCCTCCGGCTGCTATACTGGGCCACTTCACGGGCAACTTCAATACTAAGAATAAAGTGAGCTACTTATTGTTGAACAATTTAAGTGAGCACCAAAGTCATACTACAATGGTCAAAGAAAAGATCTTCTTATGGCGGATTTGTGAAAACCTCAAATTTCTCAGAAACTTATATAGATAAAAGATCTACTTCAACCGATATGCACACATAGCCCCATTCAAAACATCATGAACCCAACTCCGTACTCATCCCGAATGACCTCATTTCACGAGACCACGCTGTCCCAAATCCCACGAACCATCTCATACCCTCCTTGTGCGCATTTTTGCATCTTCATCTGGTACACCCATTCTGATAATTCCTCTATGTGTTCGAAGTTATTTTCTCCCATTCCTCCAATGCTACACCAAAGACCGAAGATAACATAGAACACTCCGAGCCCCTTTCATAACCCATTGCAAAAGCTTGATACTTATCCATACTACGAAATCCTTAGGCACCGCACTTTAACTTTCGAATCCACTAGGACCGTTGTTGAGAGTCACCCACTCTGACTTGTTTCCAACTGTGATCAACTCCCAGGCTCTGCTTGCACATGAATACCCTTTCAAAGGAACACCTGGCTGAATCACCTTCCTTGTAGAATCACCTCTACACGAAGCATAAATCCTGAGTCTTCTCAAAGCCAGAACATGAATGGATACGGGAAACTATAGCACACATTCCTAAAATCTTTTGCTCAAATCACCACTGATGTGCTCTTTCCTTATACGTATTAACCCACTGATATGCCGATAACCAGGAACCTCACAAGTAGACAAGCGCGCAATCAATCCGTATATGGTGGGGCTCTCCCATTTAGCTTGAAGCAGCCCTTGCATAACCTGGGACCTACCAAGACTCTTCCTTCATCGTTGACATGATCTTGCACAATCAACCCGCCAAATTCCTCGAAATTCCTTCTGTTAATATTTCATGAACACTCTGAATCACTAGTCACATTTACATATTTGACCTCTTACCGGGAAGCCAGTAAAAATCTTCGTAGAAGCTTCGTCAACCATGCGACCACTGACCTGTTCATAGGATATAACCCACCCGGGGAAATTACATGCCGACATCTTCCAACGTCACTGCACAGGGTACAATTTCTACAAAATCAATAATCCATCCTGAGCCCATGCTCATTCACCAGCTGTACAAGTCCGTTCACTCCTCATGGACATCAACCAAAGGTGTGACACTATATTCCAACCCAAAGTCAAGTTGTATCCCTCCTTCGAATCAAGCAACCCCTTTATATCGTGTCAAATCTCCCACCGTATAATAGCCAATATTACAAATTAATTCCGTAGACCTAGTCAATGTCCACCATTAATCTCGAATCACTCTAAACTTTTCCCAAGGCGTGTAGTCATCCTACCACAGAACCCATATGCTACTCAGCCACTCTCCCACTTTCGTCAAACCCTCTCCTTTAAGCAACTACTCGACTTCTGCTTCTTACACCTAGCCTTCTAGAAATTTAACCATCGTATAACTCTTCCCACATGTCCTTCCTCATCCTTTGCTACCCAGTGTTTGCCTAAAATTAATATCTATCTCTGTAGCATTTGAACCATTAGATAGCTAACAACTTTAAACCCCTTCAAAGATCATATTTCTTGAGCCATCAATACCAGGAACACTGATTAAAATCCTGAACCACCGCACACCGTAATCTTTGATAGCCGCTTCTCCGGCACTATTTCACGCTACTCTGCCCCAAAGGTGAAGTGAAGAAAACCATAACACCAGCTAACTTAACGTATTCAACAAGGACAATGACACCACATCACAGATGAAAATTCCACCACGCTCGAAAATACAAAGTCTCGTTACTCAATCAACCCAAACTTTAACATTTATAGTCCGATTGCCTTTCTTTTGCCGTAGATAAAATACCGAATCTCTGAATCATGCACTGAGCAAACCTCCTTTCAGGTCATTCACTGCCCTGACACATAGACAAGCATCCTACCATCACATCAATATTATGCCATAACAACTCATGATCATCATAGCAACCTGGGCATAGCCTTGAAGTTCTCAGAAGTACAGCTACATGGCTGAAATGACAAAATATCCTTTCGCAAAGCGACGCCAATAGCCCAATCAATTATGCAGGGAGAAACATCCTGCACCACATCCATAGTACCATTACGATTCCTCAATTCCCGATCGATAGCAAGCGCTTCACGTCGTATAAGATTGAATAAGAAGAAATAAAGGCATAAGCCCCAAAGGAATCGAATCACACGATGAGGAATCAAGAAGGGAAGTGCTCTAACAGCCTTGTAGCCTCTCGAAGATAAGTACAGATGTCTCCGTACCGATCCACAAGACTCTACTAGACTTGCTCATGACTCGTGAGACCTAAGTGAACCCAGTGCTCTGATACCATGTTATCACGATCCAAAATCCATTAAAGGTCGTGATGGCGCCGGACACCACTGTCAGGCAAGCCAACACTAAATAGTTAATTAAATTCTCATTTTTATTTTTATTTTGAAATCATAAATTTACTTCAATTTAACTAGTAAAAAGATGAACTTTACAGAATAATCAATAATATTTTCAAAATTTTAATACTGAGTATCTCGTAATCATCCCAGAGCCCGGTGTCACAAGTGCATGAGCATTTACTAGGAATTTAAAATACGATAACTGTCTGGAATACAAATTTGGATAGAAAAGAAAATACAAGTACTCTGGAGAAGACTCGGTTGGCTGCAGATCGTTTCATAAGATGCAGCTCACCTAAGTCCCCCTATCAACCACACCGATGTGCCCACAAGGCCACTAGCCATACATGTGCCTGTACAACAAAATGTACAACAAGTGTAGTATGAATACAAAAATAACGCGTACCCAGCAAGTATCCAGACTAATCTTGAAGAAGTAGTGACGAGAGATCGACTCCGACACTTACTATGGCCAACAATAATATACCAATAATATGATAAATTATGGATTTTATAAGGCGACTATAAACTCAATAACATGAAAACAATTAATAGGAGATTTCCAAATTTATTTTCATCTTTTAACAAATTATATCTCCGGCCAATGCGGCCACATCAATTATCAAAAATTCCAAAACAATCAATTAAGTCATGCGCAAATCATGACAAGGTCGTACGGTCCGATCCAACATAATATTTAAACTGTGCACTACCGAGGGTCGAACTGCGCCAACCATAGATGCATCTAATTACCCCTCTCGTTAATCATACATGCGACACCGTCAAACATAAATTTAAGGAGTTACCCCGCTCGCAGATCATACTTGTGACACGCTCAAATATAAATTTATCATGAAATCATAACCCTTTCTTGATTCTTTTCAAAATAAAGACAATTCAACTTGAAGTTTTTAAATCCTTAAAAATCCTCAAAATAGTTCCATTTGATACAGTTAACAAATATAATCAAGTAACGGTGTCCACAAAGCATGGTGTAAACCTAAAACTACCCGGACATAAACAGGAATAGTAGCTACATACGGACTCTCGTCACCTCGTGCGTACGTAGCCCCTACAAATAGAAGCACATATTGAATTATTTCACCTATGGGGTAAATTCCCTCTTACAAGGTTAGAAAGGAGACTCACCTGGCTCCAAAGTTCCATATTCGGCTCCCAAGCCCTTCCGTCGACTCAAAATTGATGCCCATTGCTCCAAAACTAGTCAATAAATATGAAAACTCATAAATACATACTCTAATACTTATTATAATCCGATTCACAAAAATTTCTAATTCCGTTCGAAAAGTTGATAAAAATCACCCTCGGGTCCACGTGCCCGGATTCCGAAACTTTTCGAAGATAAACTTTACCCAAAACCTCACGAACTCAAATATATAATTTATTCTCAATTCCATTCCCAAATCCATGGTCAAACTCTAAGAATACCGATTTCTAGGTTTTTCTTCAAATCCCAAATTTCTACCAATTTTCATGCTTGAATCCATAATAAAACCATGTATTAAGTGGGATTAACTTACCTTGACATAGATGATGAAAAACTCCCCACTTGAAGCTCTCCAAAAATCGTCCAACAAAGAGATAATGGAAGAAAATGGGCTAAATCTGCGCTTTAAAGAAACGTCACTGCCCAGCAATCCTCGCACCTGCAGTCACTTGACCGCTTCAGCGGTTCCGCAGGTGCGGCAAATGATCCGATCTACATAGATGCCCCCAGCTACCCGCTCCGCTTGTGCGCCTTCTTCCGCAGGTGCGGTATCGCTTCTGCGGCGAAATGACCGCATCTGTGGTCTCAGCACATCCACACCAAAAATCGCACTTGCGCCCTTCTTGGCCGCTTCTGCGGCTCTGCACCTCCGGGCTAAACCTCGCAGGTGCGGTTACACTAGAAGGCAGCTGCTTCAGCCTTTCTTCCAAGTCCAAACTCGATCTGTTTACACTAGAAGGAAGCTATTTTATCTGTTTACTTCCAAGTCAAAACTAGGACTGGAGCTGTAGTCAAGGCAGTCTTGTGCTTCTGAAAGCTCCCCTCAAACTCATCAGACCATCTAAATGGGGCACTCTTCTGCGTCAATCTAGTCAAGGGGACTTCTATAGATGAAAAATCCTCCACAAAATGGCGATAATACCCAGCCAAACCCAAGGAAACACTGGATCTCAGTAGTAGAAGATGGTCTAGGCCAACACTGAAATGCCTCAATACTCTTTGGATCCACCTCAATCCCCTTGCTGGACATCGCATGGCCCAAGAATGCCACTGAGTCTAGCAAAAACTCGGATAACAACAAGGTCAGAAATCCAAACTAGAGTAAAAATTTGAGAAGTAAATGTGGAAGCAATTATAATAATAAATTAAACGACTAGAATTAAAGTGCAGAAAATAAAGGATATTAGAAAATTCAGGGAAATAATTCAAATAACTTCCAAGAACACAGGTTCCATATCCTTGACAAGACCTAAGCAACGGCGTTTTTGATTTATTGAAGAAATCAAATGTCTTTACTTAAAAACAAATCAAAACAATAGATTCGGATCTTGACTGCTTTACGAGTAACTTGAGACAACAATTAATAACTAGTATTAATTGCCTTCTAAGAATACCACAAAGAAATCATTGATATCACAATAAAGAAGTTATCTTACTACCTTGAACATGAACTAGTAAAGGTTGAATGATCAATCTAAAAACATAAGTTACAAAGGTTCAAAAGAATGATCAAGTATAATATTATTAATCAATAATGAATGAAAAGAACTCCTTTTTATATGAATAAAAAGTCTTTAAAACTAGGTAGGGTGGTTGACAAGGCATAAAAGAAACCCTAAAAGGTTATTCTTGAATAATAAAATAAACCCTAGCTTGGAGGCTAATCTAAAGACTAGAAAACCTAATAAAATAAGAGGGTGGACGGCCAAATCCCTTTGGGGTAGATTAAGACCTTAAAACTACTAGTTTGGGCCGTTGGTTTGATAACAGTTGGGCTCCCATTGAAACACCCCCTTTTGGACCTCTTTTAAGTTATTTTTATGCTTTTCTAGTTGCCCTTTTGGTGGACTTCAAGGGCTGATTTTAGAACCCAATCTTCCTCCTCTTCGACTACAATTTAGACCACCAAATAATTGTAAAAGTTTGACATTTCATCTTCTTTGGGCTTGAGCTCTTCCTCAATAATTAAAAGCTTCTTTATTTTCCATTGAAGTTTAGCAACCTTAGTTTGTAATTCTTTAGCTTGAGATCTTGTAAATGCGTTCTTGGACCTTCCAAAACTTTTATCCTTATCCTTGATGCTATCATTCTCTCCTTCTTGAAAAGAATTCGTCCCCGAATTCAATCCTACATCAAACAATGACAAGCCAACAACATTGAGTATAGCACTTACTTGAAACTCACCAGGAAGGTCCAGCTTGTAAACATTGTCTCCAATCCTTTCAAGGACTTGAAATGAGCCATCTCCTCTATGATGCAACTTTGACTTCATTTTGGAAGGAAACCCCTCCTTTAAGTGAACGCAAACTAAATCTCCAGACTTAAAAATAACCTATTTTCGACCCTTATTCTTTCTCAAGGCAGTTTGCTCATTTTTCTTTTCAATTGCGAGCCTTGTTTGCTCATGAATTTTTTTCATCATCTCATCCTTTGTCCTACCATCAAGATTAGCAATATTGTTAGTAGGTAATAATAATAAATCAAGGGGAGTGAGGGGACAAAAACCATAAACAACCTCAAAAAGAGACATACCTGTAGAAGAATGGATTGTTCTATTGTAAGTAAATTCAATCATAGGTGGTGATCTTTCCAAGAAGTTAATGTACCTTTCAAAACAGCTCTTAACATGTTTCCTAAGGTTCTATTAACTAATTCAGTTTATCCATCAGTTTGTGGGTGACAAGAGGTAGAAAATAATAATTTAGTGCCTAACTTCCCCCAAAATACACGCCAAAAGTGGCTCAAAAACTTAGCATCCCTGTAACTAACAATAGCTCTAGGTATACCATGCAATTTAACAACTTCTTTTACAAATAGATCAGCAACATATGAAGCATCATTAGTCTTTAAACAAGGAATAAAATACGCCATTTTGGAGAACCTATCTACCACAACAAATACATTATCCTTACCATAACTTGTTCTACGCAAAACTAGCACAAAATCCATAGAAATATCAATCCAACGTGAAGTAGGAACAGGTAATGGTGTGTAAAGACCATGTGGTAACACTTTAGATTTAACTTGTTTAGATTCCAAACATTGTGCGCACATTCTTTCAACATCTCCTCATGCAAGGCCAAAAAGAAATTTCAGCAAGTATGTCTAGTGTCTTTGGGACTCCAAAGTGACCCGTAAGCCCTCCACAATGCGCTTCCCTTACAAATACTTCACGTAAAAAGCAATTAGGGATACACAACTTATTTTCCTTAAAAATAAACCCATCTTGAAGATTAAACCTCTCAAAAGGACCCAACTTACGATATGCAAAAAGCTTGCCAAAATTAACATCATTAGCATAAAACCTCTTGATTTGATCAAAACCCATCAATTTAGAAGTCAGAGTAGAAACTAAGACATACCTTCTTGAAAGTACATCAGCAACAACATTCTCTTTCCCTTGTTTGTAAGAAATTACATACGAAAAAGTTTCAATGAATTCAACCCACCTATCATGCCTCCTACTAAGCTTACCTTGACTCTTCAAGTATTTCTAGGATCCATGGTCAGTTGTAATGACAAACTCTTGGCCACAAGTAATGTTGCCATGTGACTAAAGCCCTTACCAAAGCATATAGCTATTTGTCATAAGTGAAATAGTTCAATGTGGTTCCACTCAATGTCTCACTAAAGTAGGCAATAGGTTTAGAATCTTGCATCAAAATAGCACCTATTCCTTTGCCAGAAGCATCATATTCAATTTAAAAAGATTTAAAAAAATCATGCAATTGTAACAAAGGAGCTGAACACAACTTTTCTTTCAACAAATTAAAATCGTCATATTGTTCTTTTCCTCATGTAAAAAATCTTATCCTTTTTAATAACTTCAGTTAAAGGAGAAGCAATGGTGCTAAAGTATCTCACAAACCTCCTATAAAAACTAGCAAGCCCATGAAACTCCTAGCTTCAGTTACACTCTTAGGTTAGGCTATTCCTTTATTGCTTTAATTTTCTCTTCATCAACCTTGACTCCTTTATAACTAATTACAATACCCAATAAATTCACACGATCTACACAAAAAGTACACTTTTTAAGATTAGCAAATAAAAGTTGATTTCTAAGAACTTCAAAAACTTGTTTTAGGTGTTCTACATGCTCTTCTAAAGTGTTAGAATAGATCAAGATATCATCAAAGTACACCACAATACATTTTGCATGAAAATCCTTCATGATATGATTCATTAATCTCATGAAAGTGCTAGGTGCATTAGTCAAGCCAAAAGGCATAACTAATCACTCATAGAGCCCATATTTGGTCTTAAAAGCAACTTTCCATTCATCTCCAGGATTCATTTGAATCAGATGGTAACCACTTTTTAGATCAATTAAAGAAAGGATTTTGGATCCATATAATTGATCCAACATGTCATCAAGACGAGGAATAAGATGGTGATGCTTTACCATTATCTTGTTGATTGCTCTACAATCCACGCACATCCTCCAAGTTCCATCCTTTTTGGGTACCAACAGGACGGGAACATAGCAAGGGCTCATGCTCTCTCTCACAAAGCCTTTCTCAAGCATCTCCTCAACTTTCCTTTGAAGCACTTTTGTCTCTTCTGGATTACTCATATAAGCAGGCATATTTGGGATTTTTGATCTAGGAACAAAATCAATTTGATGCTCAAGGCCACGTAAAAGTGGCAATCCAGTAGGAATATATTCAAGAAAGACATCTTCAAAATACTGTAAAAGAGAAGAAATACTACTTGGCAAAGAAGAAGTTAGTAACTTAGAATTAATCAAAACTTCTTTGTAAGTAAGTAGTATTATGGGCAATCCTTGTTTTGTTGCATTTAAACACTCTTTGGCTTTTATATAGAAACTCCCTTTTTCCTTTCCTTAGCCTCTTTCCTCTCACCAAGACTTTCTATTTTTCACTCAAACCCCTTTTTATCTCTTCTCTCAAATTGTTGTCCTCTCTCGCGTTCTCTCGGCCATCTCTCTTTTTTTCTAACTCTTGGCCTCCTTTCTTTTCTTTTCCCTTAAACTCATGTTTTATCCCTCCCCTTGTTTTCCCATTGTTTCCCTTAATATCTTTTGATCTTCAAATACTTGAGAAGGAGATAACGGTGCAAGAATAAATTTCGTGTCATTAAGCTCAAGAGAATATCTATTATTCCTTCTATTATGAAAAACATTCCTATGATACTGCCAAGGATGACCTAGTATGATATGACAAGCTTGCATAAGGATTATGTCACAAGGAATATCATCCTCATATCTACCAACATTGAATGAAATCATGCATTATTAGTTCACCACTATCATTTAATCATTAGAGTCTATAAGGAGTAGGGTGTTTCATGCATGCAAGTCCTAGTTTTTCCACGAAGTATGAACTTACCACATTAGCACAACTACCACTATCAATGCTCATAGAGCAAGTTTTCCCCTTTATCCCACAATTTGTATGGAATATATTCTCCCATTATTCTTCACTATTGTTTCCCAAATTGATAGTCATAATAATCCTAACTACCCCAATCGTGCCATCATTAAAAGGTAGTTCTACTTCATCTTCATCTTCACTCATACCTCACTCCTCTTCCTCACATTTTTCTATCGTATTCTCCACTCATAATCTTCCTAGCTACCCTAATCATACCAGCATGAGGTAGTTCTATATCATCTTCATCACTCACATCTCCCTCTTCTTCTTCTCCCTCACTTTTATCACTCTCATATCCTCTATCTTCTCTCAGAATGATGTTTCTTCTATTTGAAAATTCATGCATCATATGTCCCCCTCCTTTATATTTATAACATTTGAATAGAACTAGAAGATGTAGAAGGTTCAGGGTTAAAGGTTTTACCTCCCTCTTTATTCTTAAATTTACCTTTACCCTTGTCTTCTTGAGGTCTAGAAGAACTCTCCATCTCTAGATTCGGCCATGGCTTCTTGGAGATAGTGTTTGACCGACCTTTCCACGAGCTAGTTTGCTTTCTTTTATTTTTCTTTTCTACCTTTACAGACAAATCAACTAACTCATCGATTATTACATATTGTTGTAATTCTACTAAATCAACTATTTCTTTATTTAAACCATTTAAAAACCTAGCAATTGTAGCATCTTCTTCCTCCATACAATTAGCTTGGATCATAGCCTTATCCATAGCCTTAAAGTCTTCATCCACAGACATGGATCCTTACTTCAAAGTTTGAAGACGTTGTTGTAGATCTCTTTGAAAGTGTGATGGCACAAATCTCTTCCTCTCACCCTCTTCATCTCAGCCCAATTAGCAGTTGGTGCTTCTCCTTCTTGCAATCTGCCCCTAGTAAGCTTTTTCCACCAAATAACAGCAAAGTCAGAAAGCTCAACAGCAGCAATTAACCTTCTTACCCTTATAATAGTTGTGGTAGTCAAAGATGGCTTCAACTTTTCTCTCCCAATCAAAGTACAAGTCTGGATCACTTGTTTCCTTGAAAGATGGCATCATCATCTTTATACTACTTATATTATCATCTTCTATTCTACCTCTTTGTCCCCTCCTATCTCTTCCCAGCCTATCAAAATCAATATCATTAAAATCGTCTATAGGGTTTTCTTGATTTACAATGGGAGCAAGGGGTACATTTCTCCTAGCTTGGGGTCTAATATTATTTCCCCTCCTAAGTTCAGCTATTGTATCATTTTACTCATCAATGGTGTCCCTCATATCTTGAAATGCAAATTCTACCTTTTGAATTGTTGATGCATAACTTGCATGGTGAAATCATTTCTTTCTTTGATTTCGGCTTCTTGGAGAACCCTTCGTTCATCATCACAACATGTATGTGATATCTTAAATAAAATAATTAAATTGTATCACACAAATTGACTTTTCCCTCAACTGTTCTCACACACACTTGCCTTTTTTCCTCTCGAAATAACCTTTGAACAAAATACTCTGTAGATTTATAGTTAAACCCAACTCGTATGAAGTTCTTAGTAGTACAATATAGATTTTTGGTGAACGAATGAAATAAGAACCAAATCCTAGAACTAGTAGCCTCGGTTAAAACATGACACGAACAAAAAAGAAAGAATTATATATTTACATCAGAAAGAGTAAGAAAAATTGAATTTTTTTCTTATCTCTGAAATCTAGGATCTCCTCTTCTTGTTTCCTTTGTTAATTTTTGGAAACAAATTAAATCCAAACAAAATTTCTTGGAGAGAAAGCAATTTTTTTTGAAACAATTTGCGTTTTTTTGTTGTTGCGTTTTTTAAACTGTTTCTTTTCAAGTTACTATTCACGATACTATAGTACGGTTTTTTTTTTCTTTTTTCTCTTAGCATTCAAGAAACCACAAGAATTATCAAGAACGAAATCTTGATAGAACCGCTATGATATCACTTGGTAACAACAAGGTCGGGAATCGAAACTAGGGTAAGAATTTGAGAAGTAAATGCGGAAGCAATAACAATAAGAATTGAACAACTAGAATTAAAGTACAGAAAATAAAGGGTATGGGAAAATTCAGGGAAAGAATTCCAAGAACTTCCAAGAATACAAGTTGTATAGCATTGACAAGATCCAAGCAACAACATTTCTGATTTATTGAAGAAATCAAATGCATTTACTTATAAATAAATCAAAATAATAGATTCGGATCTGGACTGCTTTACGAGTAACTTGAGATAAATTAATAACTAGTATAAATCGCCTTCCAAGAATACCACAAAGGAATCAATGATATCACAATAAAGAAATTATCTTACTGCCTTGAGCTATGAACTAGTAAAGGTTGAAAGATAAATCTCAAAGCATGCGTATTAAAGGTTCAAAAAAACTCTCAAGTATAATATTATTAATCAATGATGAATTACCACAATGAATGAAAAGAACTCCTATTTATAGGAGCAAAAAGTCCATAAAACTAGGAGGGTGGTTGCCAAGGCATAAAAGAAACCCTAAAAGATTATTTTTGAATCATAAAATAAAGCCCTAACTTGGAGGCTAAGCTAAAGATCAAAAAACCTAATAAAAACTAGTAAAAATAAGAGGGTGGGTGGCCAAATCCCTTTGGGGTAGATTTGGGCCTTAAAACTACTAGTTTGGGTCTTTGATTTGTATTACAATTGGGCTCCTTTTAAAACACCCCCTTTTGAACCTCTTTTAAGCTCATTTTGTGCTCTTTTGGGTGCCCTTTTGGTGGACTTCAAGGGCTGATTTTGGGACCCACTCTTCCTCCTCTTGGACTTCAATTTGGACCACCAAATAATTGTAAAATTTGGACATTTCATCTTCTTTGGGCTTGAGCTCATCCTTTTCCATGAAAAGAATCTTTATTTTCCTTTGAAGTCCAACAACTTTAGCAATTCTTTAGCTTGAAATCTTGTAAATGGCCTTCTTGGAGCTTCCAAAACTTTATCCTTGTCCTTGATGTTATCAAACTCGTACTTGGAGAATTTAGCATATAGATTCCTCTCCCACATAGTCTGGAGCACGATCATCAAGTGCTGCTTATGATCCTTCTGGATGCGAGAATACACAAATATATCATCAATGAAAACTATGATGAAGGAACATAGATAGGGCCAAAATATGTTGATCGTCAAGTGCATAAAAGCTGTTGGGGCATTAGTCAACCCAAAAGATGTCACCCAAAACTCATAGTGACCATAGTGGGTCCTAAAAGCCGTCTTCGGAATATCTGAAGCACGAATCTTCAACTGATGGTACCCCGATCTCAAATTAATCTTCGAGAATACCCTAGAACCTTGAAGTTTATTAAACAAATCATCTATACGCAATAGTGGGTACTTGTTCTTGATAGTAACCTTGTTCAACTTCCTGTAGTCAATGCACACCCTCGTAGAACCATCTTTCTTCTTCACAAATAGTACCGGTGCACCCCAAAGTGACACACTAGGCCTGATGAAACCCTTATCAAGAAACTCCTGTAATTATTCCTTTAACACCTTCAACTCTACTAGTGCCATGTAATACGGAGGAATAGAGATAGGATGAGTGCCCGGCACCAAATCAATACCAAAGTCAATATCCCTATCGGGTGGCATGCCTAACAGGTCTACAGGAAATATATCTGCCTTACTACTAGAACTGACTTAATAGTAGATCAGCACTAACATCCCTTACAAAGGCCAAACATGCCAAATGCCCCTTCTCAACCATCCGTGGAGCCTTCAAATATGAAATCACTTTACTAGAAGTGTGACCAAGAGAATCTCTCCAATCCAACCTAGGCAACCCCGACATTACCAACGTCACGTTCTTGGCGTGACAATCAAGAATAGTATGGTACGGAGATAGCCAATCTATATCCAAAAGTACCTCAAAATCAACCATATTGAGCAATAAAAGGTCGACTCTAGTCTAATAATCCCCAATAGTAATTACACACGATCAATATACACAATCCACCACAATAGAATCACCCACCAGTATGTATATGTAAGTAGGCATATCTAACGAA
Organism: Nicotiana attenuata; assembly: GCF_001879085.1. Classification (NCBI taxonomy): domain Eukaryota; kingdom Viridiplantae; phylum Streptophyta; class Magnoliopsida; order Solanales; family Solanaceae; genus Nicotiana; species Nicotiana attenuata. The sequence continues at coordinate 698,749 of NW_017670233.1, forward strand.
TCATGAGGCTTATCAAAATAACGAGCAAAATAGGATGACACATAAGAGTAAGTGGAACCAGAGTAAAATAACAGTAAAGCATCCATGTGGCATATTGAAATAATACATGTGATCACGACGTTGGAAACAACCTCCTCTGGCCTGGCAGGAAATGCATAGCAACGGGCCTGACCACCGCCTAACCGACCACCCCCTCTATGGAGAGCTTGAACTGGCTGAGCCCCACCCCTAACTTGTTGTGCAGGTGGTGATGCTGACGTTGATGCTAATATCATATCCTACATGCGCTTTTGTGGAACTCTACTTAGAAGTCTGGGGCAATCCCTCTTGAGATGACTCAAGCCTCCACACTCGAAGCAACTCCTCCTATGAGGCTGTTGATCTTGATAACCCGAATAGCTGTTACATCTCGTACTTTTGTACGTTGGATTTGTTGTAAGATAATTGACATAAGTTCAACGATAAGATTATTTTTGAGGTTGTAAGTATTTATGCTATTTATAACAAGTGATAATTAAGTGTCATGAAGGTCAGAGGGTAAATGAATCGAACAAAATGAGTTTCGTCGAAGTGTGATATTTTGGGATGAAATACAGTCCAAGCTATAGTACCCCGTATTTATGGACTAGTGCTATACCACATGACCATGATAGTAAGGTATATGAAGTATGTTAAAAGTAATTATATTTAAGTGAAATGAGATCCATAAATTATAATTATTTGAGTAATTAATGAAGTGGGTAAGTGTAGTGGATGTACGTAAATTATTCGGAATTGTTCGATGACTCTTATTCCACGTGGATATATATGAATGGACAGAAAGTGACACTTATATACATGCATATAAGAACGAGGTGTAAATTTTGGTGATGAGTCACTAGGTGTGCACCTAGAGGATTACACATGTCGAATGGAAAAGGGGTCTCTAATGCTACTAGTTCACCATGATGGCTTGTCAATATATATATATAACCAAAACGTGTTGTACAACACAATATAACAATATATATACAACAATTATAGTGGAGATATGCTGAAGCTCAATGAATAGCAGAAACAAAAGCACATGAGTAATCATGTATTTCCATCTTTGGAGGAGCTATAACATGACTTCTATTTACATAGCAGCAACACAACATCAAATGGATATAACATCAATGTGAATTTAAATTGTAGTAGCAGCAACGTGTGTTGGATGGGTTGTCAAGTAAATCGGCTCGGATATGTGAAGGCTATTCTTTCCTTCTTTTCTCATGAATCCGCTTAAATTGAAACGTAAATAAACATCTTATCAAAATGACTCTAATCATGATTAAGTTCGAGATGTCCTTGATTGTTGTTCATCCCTTGTTAGGAGTACATTTTATGTTATAAAATTTATCCTTCATTAGTATTATGTGCCTTCTTAAGTTGGTAATGTAGTACATGATGCTTGATAGTACATAACGATAATCGGAGGTGTAACGATGTTACGTCACTTAAACAAGTTTCACAAATGTTTCCTTATAAACCTCATGCATTAGAGATTTATCGGTAGGGGATCAAATGGCATTGTGTACATATATATGGTATACCTAAGATATGGTCATTGTACCCTTATCTTACCACCGGTTGGGTAGTTATGTATTATTATTTACCACTGATTGGGCAGACACATATTTATCACTGAGCCATGGCCAGTCGGGCAGTTACCACTGGTTGGGGAGTTATGTATTGTTATTTACCACCAGTTGGGAAGATACGTATTTACCACCGAGATATAGCCGGTCTGGCAGTTACTACCGGTTAGGAAAACACGTATTTATCACTGAGCAACAGCCGCTCGGGCAGCTACCAATGATCAATTACCACCGGTTGGGTAGGCACGTGTGTGTGTGTGTGTGTGTATATATATATATATATATATATATATATATATATATATATATATATATATATAGCCCTCAGTGGCAAGTCAAAGGTTACAGGTTGGTTTTTATCACTCTCAGTGATAGTATCTTATTGTTATGTTTCATTTCTTCCTTACATGTACATTCTTCGTACTAATGTCCCTTTTTCTTGGGGGCGCTATTTTTCATGCCATGCATGTGTAGATAGACGAAGCAAGAATCCTCCATTATAGGTTGCATCCGAATATCAACTTTTGGTTGGTGAGCTCCACTTCTTCCTGGAGTATTGCCGAGTTATGGGAATGTCGGGGGCCCTGTCCCAACTTATATACTACGAACATGTTTCCATAGAGGCTTTGCAGACAGTATGATATGTATAATTTTAGTTATGATATGTCACTCCATCATGACGGCCTTGCCGGCCCCATCTATCTATATAAATTCTTTTTTAGTTGGTTATGCGAGTTATTTTCTAATGTCGTTATATATATATATATATATGGCCCATGAGAAGTCTTATATTAAAGAAGGATAAAGGACGTGGCGCTCGTTTAAGTAGGCACAGGGTACCACTCGTGGCCCTCTAGTTTAGGTTGTGACAATAACTACCTGTGGAACCCTGAGCAGATGGAGCATGGTAAGAACTCTGTGCCGGCAGCGTACTAAATGATGACTAAACTGGGCGAGCAATGTATGAACTATGGCTAATTGATGAACCACGATGAATCAGACGAGTTTCCTAAAAAGAAGACCTCTACTTTGATAAGACTGGCCTCCAGATGAGGCACCCTTAAAACCACCTGAACCACGGGGCCTCTTTCTCTCTCTCTCTTCTCTCGCTCAAGCCTGCGAACATGGTCCAAGGGCATAGGAATCTGAATCACCTGGTCAAACCTAGCATTTGTCTCATGCTCTCGAGCCAAACTGTAATGTAAACCATAGTTGAGGCCATCAATGAACCTCCTAATCTTCACCCTTTCAGTGATGAACCAACCATACTGCATGACATGCCAAATCTGTGAGTCTCATCTCGTACTGGGTTACAGTCATACCCTCCTAGCATAGCTGCTCAAACTCCCTACGCTACTCCTCTCTACGAGTCTGTGGGACAAACTTCTCAAAGAAGAGAACTGAAAATGGATACCATGTAAGTGGTGCTGCGTCAGCTTGCCTGCCTGACTCAAAGTCCTACCACCAACTATAGGCTGCCCATGTCAGTTGAAAAAGAGTAAAAGGCAACTTCACTAGTATCCACAATACCCGCTGTGCGAAGAATCTAATGACACCGATCCAGAAAACTTTGAGCATCCCCTAACTCTCCTCCGCTGAACTTGGTAGGATCAAGCCTTTTAAATCGCTCCGACTTCTTCTGCTCCTCATCAAACATAGATGGACCAACATCGGCCCGAGAAGCAACAATTGACTGAACTAGTAACACCCCCGGTGTTTGATAACCCCGAGCTAGTTGCTCTTGTGTATGGGCGGTGGGAGTCTGGGCTCCTTCCCCATCTTGTGAGGTAGCTGGTGTAACTGGTATAATACCCGCCAGAGTCAAACTCATGCACACACTAAAGATCAATGCTAAGGCCTCATGAAGACCAGGTATAATAATAGGTATCGCCAGTGTCTTAGTTGGTCCTACCGGCTCAATAGTAGTTGAAATTGCTCCTCCACTAGAACGATTATTGGCTCCACAGGTGCTGATCTTGTTGTAGTGCGACCCCCACCTCGTCTCTACCTCAGACTCGACCTCTCGTGGTCCTAACTGGTGGTACTGGTGCCTGCCTGCACGATACGGCTGAACGTGTCCTCACCGTGTGAGAGAATAGAAGAGTAACAGTTCAAACTTAAAAATTAATAAATCCGCACGACAAGAATGCAAGAAAGTGAAGCTTTTTTTCCCTAACAGTTTGGTAGGCTCTCAAAGATAAGTGCAGACGTCTCCACACCGATCTGCAAGAATTTACGAAACTTGCTCATGACCTGTTGAACCTATGAACCTAGGGTTTTGATACTAACTTTTCACGGCCAAAAACCAACCAACAGGTCATCATGGCGCCTAACGCACTTGATAGGCAAGCCAAACATAACAATAACGAATCATAATAACATAAATGATGAAAATAACAAGTCTAAAGCCATCAATATGACATAATAGCTTCGATACATAATAAGTCCCCCCAGAAATGGTAAATATAGAGTCATGAGCACTAAAAAAGAAATACAAGTTTGAAATAACAAATAACAGTATTGTCTAAATGGGAGACAACAATACAAAATAAAAAGAGATACCAAGATTGTGGTCGAGAAGCAGCTCTACCTCGTCTCTCAAATGATAACTCTACAACAAGCCTCAACTATTGGTGGCTCTGTCCAATACCCGGATTTGCACAATTAAGTGCAAATAATAATATGAGTACGACCGACCTAATATAATTAGAAAGTATCATAAATAACCCCGGCGAGGTAATAGAGGTGAGAATTATAAATGATACTCGCTAATCACCTATCACGACCCGGACTTCCCACCCTCGGGAGTCGTGATGGCGCCTACTAGTGAGAGCTAGGCAAGCCAACCAATTGAATTATTTACCTTGTTTTCATTTTTAATCTGGTAACAACTTAGAACCAACATTTAATAAACAATAGAATATAATAAGTGGAAGACTGAATTTCAAGTTTTAATATTACTACCAATATCATTCCATAACAATCTACCCAAGACTTGTGTCACAACTTCACAGACTGTCTAAGAGTACTACAAATAAAGGTCTGAAAGAAATAATACAACACTGTCTCTGGAAATACATGAAAAAAACAGGAATAATAGATAGAAGGAGATACCAAGGCCTGCGGACGCCTAAAGGACTACCTCGGGTCGCCTGACAAACAAGAAACAACAATCTCACTGCGGTCCGTAAGCTAAAGCACCGGGATCTGCACTGTAAGGCCCCGTGAAAATTTCTACTCAAAAACCCGAAAGCTCGTAGTGCCAAGTTAGGAATATGTGTTAGGAATTTGTAAAAATTCTTGGTTCGGACCCTTTGAACTGACCTATGCATTAAAAAGTTAAGGAAAAATATTTTCCAGAAAAGTGCGTTATGCAGTCGCATAATAGCTATGCAGACCGCATAGTCGCCGCAGAGTCAGACAGTTTGATGGTAATTTTGAGGTCAACTATGCGGCCCATTATGCGATCACATAATCAATATCCGGGCCGCATAGTCATCGCATAATCCCCTTAGAATTTTGCGAGGGGCAGTTCTACGGTGCATTATGCGACCGCAGAACAGGTATGCAGAACGCATTCCTGTCGCATACTCGGGCAGTTTGTTCAGGTTTTTGAAGTCATTTTTGCGGTCCCTTTTGCGGGCCGCATGTCCATTATGCGATCGCAGATTGTGTCGGGGCTCCTATTTTCTAAGTTTTAAAACCTGACCCCATCCCATTAAAAATACCCCATTAGACCCTTTTTATGTTATTTTACTGCATTTAGAGTGAGAACAAGACTTCTAGAGGGAGAAAGTGATCCCCACCAAGCTTCAACCCAATTCTTGCCCCAAATCCTTGAAGATTGTCAAGTGAAATTACTAGGTCTTCATCCTAAGAGGTAAGAACTTGTGCCCTAATCTATGATTTCGAAATTTCTATTAAAATAAGTGATTAGCAAGTGGGTTCATGGGTATAAGGATTGATAATCTTACATGCATGAGTGACAATAGAGTATGGGGAGGTTGTGAGTTGAAAAGATAGCAATTGGGGTGTAAGATGATAAAAATCTCTCACAAAAGGGTCATAAGATCACAATGCACACTTAGTGCTTGATAATATGCTCAAATGAGCTAGAATCTTGATCATGTCTCTAATTCTTGGTTCAATTTGTAATTCCTATAAATTAAATTGAAGTGCTAAGAGTCCCAGAATTTTGTGAGAATTTAAGGAAAGCTCTATTGAGGTATGTATGGCTAAAACCTCTTTTTAGAAATTGAGCTCCATTTGTGTTTGTGTAATTGCGGTAAGATTAAAGTTGGATTGATGTATTGATTGTTATTTCACGTAAATTGGTGTTGTAACTTTATATACGTGAAAGGTGTGTCTCAACATGATCGATGTGCTATTCTTGATAATCTGAAAAGGTGCGAAGAATATGAATCATGTAATGAAATGCTTAGACCTCAAATCAAGACTGAAACTGCAATTGTTGTGCCATCGATGTGAGATCTTATCTATGCTTTCAACTGAAATTGCTCTTGTGTGTACCTATCATCCTAAACTGCAAAGCTAACATTGAAATTGGAAATGATGTGAAATATGGCCTAGTGCCAATAATGATGTGATAATTGTGGCCCCAAGTGCCTATGAATTGATATGATATATGTGAAACAAAGATTGAAACGAGATGATCGATGAGAAAGGAACAACGCCTTGGTAAGGCGGCCTAGCCGATCGGGCCGTGATCGAGCGCCATGCCGCACACATGGTGGTATTGTGCTGATATTGAATTCCAGAAAAGGAGAATGAGTTTGTGATTGAGGTATATGTCTCAAATGAGGCAACTAGCCGATCGGGTCGTGATCGGACTCCACTCAAGATAGCGGTGGTATTGCGAATAATGATGAACAGTATGAAATTCCCCAAACTAAAAGCAATGGAAAATTATGTGAAAGTGGTATGATTCTTTTATTTGATGATGTGGTGATCGTTTAAAGCTTTTGAATTATACGTGGGATTTCCTTATACTTGTATGATAGTTCTTTCTAACTAGATGGTGTTTAGTTATACATACTAGTACTATTCCATGGTACTAACGCCCCTTTTGACGGGGGCGCTACATTTTTAAATGAGTGTAGGTGGCTCTATAGCGGACAGTGCTGATCGCGCATTGCGGAGTGTCCTCCTCTAAAAGTCTTGGTGAGCCCCTTTTTCCTTCAAGTGGTTATGTTGTACATCTTTTGTTGTAGACTTCCACTTTTGAGGTATAGCCGGGGCCTTGTTGTCGTGTCATAATTTGTCTTTTGTATCAATAGAGGCTCCGTAGACGTTTGTGTGGGTTACCTATGGGTGTTGGATGGGTCAATGAACTGTGTTGTAACTCTACACCCTAGTTCTTCTAAACTATAACTGTATGAAATCTTGAAAACTTAACCATGGTTTAAGGTTTGTGATATAAAAATGAATTAACAATGTGAATGTTCAATTTTTGCTATTGTCTAACTAAACGAGAGCATGATTTCCTTAATCGTATTGAGTTGGGTAGAAAGTGTTAATAAGGCTTGCTCAGTTGGGTTCACTCGATTGAGCGCCCGTCTCGCCTCCCGAGGTTGGGGCGTGACATGTACAAAAGAGTGCAGAGTGTAGTATCAGCACAACCGACCCCTTGTGCTGGTAAGTGCCTAGCCTAACCTCGACGAAGTAGTGACGAGGCTAGGACCAGACTACCAAATAAACCTGTGCAGTTAAATCATATACAGCGGAAAAATAAAAACAGAAATTTACAGTCAAGGATGGGAGGGGGAAACATGCTGCGGGGAAACATCAAATGATAATAGGAGAACAGCAGGTAAATATAAGGAACACCATAACTCAATTTTCAACAAGAATCAGAAGTCAAACAAATGCATGGCATCACCCTTCGTGCTTTTTCTCTCGTCCTCACCATAAGAATCAATATAAGCTGCACGGCATCACCCTTCGTGCTTTTACTCTCGTCCTCACCATAAATATCAATATAAGCTGCACGGCATCACCCTTCGTGCTTTTACTCTCGTCCTCACCATAAATATCAATATAATCGGCACGGAATTGTACATCGTGCGGCACGGCATCACCCTTCATGCTTTTACACTCTTCCTCACCAAACAACAATCACAGACAATAAGGGCAAGGAATTAAATAGAATCGCAAATAAATTACAATGAAAATCCTGGCAAGGGAACAATATCAAAACAACAACATCCCGGCAAGGGAACAATATTAAAAGCAACAACATCCCGGCAAGGGAACAATATTAAAAGCAACAACGTCCCGGTAAGGGAACAATATCATAATCCTTTTCTCTTTTCCACATTTTTTTCACAACTCGTTTCACAATTTGTGACAATGCTCTATAAGATTCAATTGCCAATTATACTTTCACAAATCACTTCGCAACTTGAGCCAACGCTCTTCACTATTCAAGTACTAATATTCTTTCCACAACCTTGCTCAACAATAGCAATCATCACATTAAATATGAATATTACAAATGGAGTCACACAATCATAATATAAGACTCACGGGCATGCTTGACACAAACGTATAGATACTCGTCACTATGCCTATACGCCGTACTCAACAAATAACACATAGCAAATAGGACACAACTCCTAATACCTCAAGCTAAGGTTAGACCAAACACTTACCTCGATGCCACAAACACAATTCAAGCCTCAACTATCACTTTACCTCTTGATTCCACCACCAACTCGCTTGTATCTAGCCACAAGTTACTTAACTATATCAATAAATGCTAAATGAATCGATTCTAATGCATGGAAATAAGTTTTCTAAAGTTTTTTCCCAAAAAGTCAAAACTCGACCCCGGGCCCGCTTGGTCCTAACCCGAAATTCGGACCGAAACCCGATTACCCATTCACCCCCGAGCCCGGATATATAATTTATTTTGGAATCCGACCTCAATTTGAGGTCTCAATCCCCAAATTTCAATATTCTTAGGTTTTACCCAAAATTTCCAATTCCACCATGAAAACCCTAGATTCTAGGATGAAATCTTGTAAAAAGAAGTCAAGGAGTAAAGAAAATGAGTTAGAAATCACTTACTAATGTTTTGGAGAAGAAAGAGTATTTGGAAAATCGCCTCTTACGTTTTTAGGTTTTTTGAAAAGTGAAAATAACTTAAAGTCCCTTTTAAATATACCCCTCTCAGACCCTGTCAAGCGGACCGCACAAAAAGGACTGCGGCCGCGGAGCTCACCGCGGACCGCACAAAATCGAGTGCGGCCGCAAAGTCCCCTCCGCGGTCGCACAAAATCATTGCGGACCGCACAGGCTGGTTCAGAGATCTGCAACTTTTCTGGACCTGCAACAGCTATACTCTAAGTCTAAAACATCCCAGAACCTATCCGAAACTCACCCGAGCCCTCGGGACTCCAAACCAAATATGCATACTAACTCTACAACATCATATGGACCTACTGGTGCGATCACATCATCAAAATAACATGTAAAACCATGAATTAAACCTCAAAACTCATCATTTTCATCAAGAACACTTAAAGTTCATAAATATTCAACCGGAAGTCCAACTCATGTCAAATAAACTCCATTTTTCCCAAATTCCATAGTTGTCATTTAAATACTATAACAAGTTTGTACTGGGCTCCGGAACCCAAATACGGGCCCGATACCAATGGTTTCAAACATTAATTCTTTTCTTCATTTCTTAGATAATTCAGCAAACAATTTCTTTCAAAAATTGATTTCTAAGGCTTTGGACCTCGGAATTCATTTCCGGGCATACGCCCAAGTCTCATATTTTACTGTGGACCTCCAGGGATCGTCGAAATACCGATCCGGGTCCGTTTGCTCAAAATGCTGACCAAAGTCAACCATAACCAAATTTTAACTCTAGAAATTTCTAATTCTCATATTTTTACATAGAAGGCTTTCCGGATATAGGTCCGGACCACGCACGCAAATCGAGGTAAGGTAAAAAGGAGGTTTTCGGCCTCGGAATACTGAATTTGTTTCTAAAACAAGTGATGACCTTTTGGTCATCACATCCTCCACCTCTAAAACAACCATTCATCCTCGAACGGACATGAGAAAGAAGTACCTGAATCGGAGAGAAGATGGGGATAACGGCTCCGCATATTGACTCGGACTCCCAGGTTGATGCCTCAGCAGGCTGACCTCTCCACTGAACGCAGACAGAAGGGAAACTCTTCGATCTCAACTGACGAACCTGCCGGTCTAGAATAGCTACCGACTCCTCTTCATATGACAAGTCCTTGTCCAACGGGACAGTGCTGAAGTCTAACACGTGGGATGGATCGCCGTGATACTTCCGAAGAATGGACACGTGAAACACTGGATGCACGGCTGATAAGCTCGGCGGTAATGCGAGTCTGTAAACCACCTCCCCCACTCAATAAAGAATCTCAAACGGGCCAATGAACCTAGGTCTAAGCTTGCCCCTCTTCCCAAATCTCATCACGCCCTTCATAAGCGACACCCGAAGCAATACCCGCTCACCGACCATGAATGCCGAATCACGAACCTTACAGTCGCCATAACTCTTTTGCCTGGACTGAGCTGTACGAAGCCTATTCTGAATGATCCTGACCTTGTCCAAGGCATCCTGCACTAGATCCGTACCCAACAACCGATCCTCTCCCGGCTCAAACCATCCCACCGGCGACCGACACCGCCTACCATATAGAGCCTCACAAGGAGACATCTAGATGCTCGACTAGTAGCTGTTATTGTAGGCAAACTCTGCTAAAGGCAAAAACTGATCCCACGAGCCTCCAAAGTCAATAACAGAAACCCGGAGCATATCCTCCAAAATCTGAATAGTGCGCTCGGACTGCCCGTCCGTCTGAGGATGAAACATTGTGCTCAACTCAACCCGTGTGCCCAACTCACGCTGAACTGCTCTCCAGAAATGTGAGCTAAACTGCGTACCTCGGTCCAAAATGATAGACACGGGCACACCATGAAGACGAACAATCTCCCAGATATAGATCTCAGCTAACTTCTCGGAAGAATAGGAGACTGCCACAAGAATGAAATGTGCTGACTTGGTCAGCCTATCAACAATAACCCACATTGCATCGAACTTCCTCTGAGTCCATGGGAGTCTAACAACGAAGTCCATAGTGATACGCTCCCACTTCCACTCAGGAATCTCAATCTTATGGAACAGACCACCAGGCCTCTAATGCTCGTACTTAACCTGCTGACAATTCAAACACCGCGCCACATATGCAACAATTTCCTTCTTCATTCTCCTCCACCAATAATGCTGCCGCAAATCCTAATACATCTTTGCGGCGCCCGGATGAATAGAGTACCGGGAACTATGGGCCTCCTCCAAAATCAACTTCCAGAGCCCATCCATATTAGGCACACAAACTCGACCCTGGAGCCTCAAAACTCCATCATCTCCTAATGTAACCTGCTTGGCACCTTCGTGCTGCACCGTGTCTCTAAGGACACACAAATGAGGATCATCATGCTGCCGATCTCGGATACGGTCCAATAAAGAAGACCGAGAAACTGTGCAAGCTAATACATGGCTGGGCTCAGAAACATCCAACCTCACGAACTGATTGGCCAAATCCTGAACATCCAAAGCAAGCGGTCTCTCACCTACCGGAATATACGCAAGACTACCCATACTGGCTGACTTCCTACTCAAAGCATCGGCCACCACATTGGCCTTTCCCGGATGATATAAGATGGTGATATCATAGTCTTTTAAGAACTCCAACCACCTTCTCTGCCTCAAATTTAGCTCCTTCTGCTTGAACAAGTATTGCAAACTCTTGTGATCCGTGAACACCTCACATGCCACGCCATACAGATAATGCCTCCAAATCTTCAGCGCGTGAACAATGGCTGCTAACTCCAAATCATGGACTGGATAGTTCTTCTCAAATCTTCAAATGACGCGAAGCATAAGCAATGACCTTGCCATCCTGCATCAATACCGCACCAAGTCCAATACGAGATGCATCACGATAAACTATATATGGCCCTGAACCTGTGGGCAAAACCAACACTGGTACCGTAGTCAAAGCTGTCTTGAGCTTCTGAAAGCTCGCCTCACACTCGTCCAACCACCTGAACTGGTCACCCTTCTGGGTCAACCTGGTCATCGGGGCTGTGATAGATGAAAACCCCTCCACAAACCGACGATAATAGCCGGCCAAACCCAAGAAACTCCGGATCTCTGTAGCTGATGTGGGTCGAGGCCAGCTCTTGACTGCCTCTATCTTCTTCGGGTCTACCTGAATACCCTCTGTTGATACCACATGACCCAAGAACGCAACTGAACTTAACTAGAACTCACACTTCGAAAACTTAGCATACAACTGACTATTTCTCAAACTCTGAAGAACCACTCTCGGATGCTGCTCATACTCCTCCCGGCTGCGGGAATAAATCAAAATATCATCAATGAAGACTATCGCGAACGAATCCAAGTAAGGCCTAAACACTCGGTTCATCAAATCCATGAAAGGTGCTGGGGCATTTGTCAATCTGAATGACATCACCAAGAACTCATAATGCCCGTACCGAGTGCGAAAAGCTGTCTTAGGGACATCGGATGCCCTAATCCTGAACTGATGATAGCCCGATCTCAAGTTGATCTTAGAAAACACTTGGGCACCCTGAAGCTGGTCGAATAAATCATCAATCCTCGGCAATGGATACTTATTCTTGATTGTGACCTTGTTCAATTGTCGGTAATCTATACACATTTTCATCGACCCGTCCTTCTTCTTGACAAACAACACCGGCGCACCCTATGGCAAGACACTAGGCCTAATGAAACCCTTATTAAGCAAGTCTTGCAACTGCTCCTTCAACTCTTTCAACTCAGGCGGGGCCATACGATACGGCGGAATAGAAATGGGCTGAGTGCCCGGAGCCAAGTCAATGAAAAAATCAATATCCCTGTCGGGTGGCATACCCTGCAGGTCTGAAGGAAATACCTCAGGAAACTCACGAACTACAGGCACAGAATCAATAGAAGGGACCTCAGCACTAGAATCACGAACATATGCCAAATAAGCCAAACACCCCTTCTCGACCATATGCCGAGCCTTCATATATGAGATAACACTACGGGTAGAATGACCAGGAGTCCCTCTCCACTCTAAACGAGGCAACCCCGGCAAGGCTAAGTTCACAGTCTTGGCATGACAGTCTAAGATAGCGTGGTAAGGTGATAACCAGTCCATCCCCAATATGACATCAAAATCAACCATGTCCAGCAGCAAGCTACTCGGGTCTCAAGACCCCCAATCACAACTACGCAAGAACGATGGACACGATCTACCACAATAGAATCACCCACCGGTGTAGACACATATACAGGAGCACACAAGGAATCACTAGGCATGATCAAATACGGTGCGAAATAAGATGACACATAGGTGTACGTAGATCCTGGATCAAACAGAACTGAAGCATCTCTACTACAGACCAGAACAGTACCTGTGATAACTGCATCGGAAGCCTCGGCCTTAAGCCTGGCTGGAAGAGCATAACATCGGGGCTGGGCCCCACCACCCTGGACTACATCTCTGGGACGGCCTGCTGCTGGCTGGCCTCCACCTCTAGCGGCCTGAGCTCAACCTCTAACACCTCTGCCTCCACCTCTAGCACCTCTACCTCCATCTCTAGCTGGCTGGGCGGGCTGTGGAACACTCGGTGCTTGAACCATGGCACGGGAACCCGGATGGTGAGAGCTGCTCGATGCTCGAGGACAAAATCTAGCAATGTGACCCATATCACCTCAAGTATAACAAGTCCTCGGCTGCTGAGACTGCTGACCCTGCCAACCTGAATGACCACCCCAAAAACTCTGAAGCGGCGGTGCACTGGTAGAAGCTAGTGGTGCACTGTAGGACTACTGATCAGAATGCTGCATGTGAGAACCACGGCCACCTGAAGCACCGTGAGAAACCTGAAGTGCTGACTGAAAAGGCCTAGGAGGATTGCCTCTACCATACGAATCCCTGCCTCCAGACGAGGCGCCACTGAATCTGCCTGAATGACGAGGCCTCTTGTCAGACCCCTGACCACCTCCCTGCGATAAAACCATCTCAACTCTCCTGGCCACATTGGCCGCCTCCTGAAAGGAAATCTCACTCCCCATCCCCTTAGCCATCTGAACTCGAATAGGCTGAATGAGCCCCTCAATGAACCTCCTCACTCTCTCTCAGTGGGAAGTATAAGTAGAGCATGACGGGACAGATCGATAAACCTAGTCTCGCACTGAGTAACAATCATGGGACCCTACTGGAGACGCTCAAACTACCTCTGATAGATCTCTCTCTAAGTGACGGGAAGAAACTTCTCCAAGAATAGCTGTGAAAACTGGTCCCAAGTCAGAGCTGGTGACCCAACTGGTCTAGCCAAACAATAATCTCTCCACCAAGTCTTGGCGGATCCAGATAAGCGAAAAGTAGCAAAGTCAACCCCGTTGGTCTCCACTATCCCCATGTTCCTGAGAACCTCGTGATAGCTGTCTAAATAATCCTGGGGATCCTCAGAAGATGCACCGATGAAAGTGGTAGTGAAGAGCTTGGTGAACCTGTCCAATCTCCACAACGCATCGGCAGTCATAGCTGCTCCGTCACCGGTCTGGGCTACCGCACCCGGCTGAACTGCTCCAACCAGCTGAGCTGCTGGAGTCCAAAACTGGGGAGCCACCTGCTCTGGAGTGCAAGTAGAAGGAGTCCGGGCTCCTCCTCTAGCCTGAGAGACGGCTGGTGCTACAGGAAGCAAGCCTGCCCGGGTGACACTCTCCATAATGCCCACTAGACGGACCAGAGCATCCTGGAGTACTGGGGTAGCAATGAACCCCTCTGGGACCTGAGCTGGGCCCATCGGAACTGCCTGGCCAGAACCTCCTCGTCAAACTCGACCTGAGGCTCCGCTACTAGCGCTGCTGCTCTGGGATGAGCTCTGCCCCAATCTCGGCCTCTAGCACGGCCTCGGCCTCGCCCTCTCCCCCTCGTGGGAGCTGCTGCTGGGGGCTCGGGCTGCTGATCAGCGGATGAGGAAGCGCATGTTCTCGGCATCTGCGAAAGAACAGAGTAGAAACTCAATTAGCATTGGGAAACCAAACCGTACGACAGGAAAAGAATATATGTGAAGTTTTTTTTCCTAACTCTGTAACCTCTGGAGATAAATACAGACGTCTCTGTACCGATCCCTCAGGCTCTACTAAGCTTGTCTGTGAGTTGTGAGACCTATGTAACCTAGAGCTCTGATACCAACTTGTCACGACCCGGACTTTCCACCCTCGGGAGTCGTGATGGCGCCTACTAGTGAGAGCTAGGCAAGCCAACCAATTGAATTATTTACCTTGTTTCCATTTTTAATTCGGTAACAACTTAGAACAAACATTTAATAAACAACAGAATATAATTAGCGGAATACTGAATTTCAAGTTTTAATATTACTACCAATATCATTTCATAACAATCTACCCAAGACTGGTGTCACAACTTCACAGACTGTCTAAGAGTACAACAAATAAAGGTCTGAAAGAAATAATACAACACTGTCTCTAGAAATACATGAAAGAAACAGGAATAATAGATAGAAGGAGATGCCAAGGCCTGCGGATGCCTGCAGGACTACCTCGGGTCGCCTGACGGACAAGAAACAGCAATCTCACTGCGGTTCGTAAGCTAAATCACCGGGATCTGCACAAAAGAGTGCAGAGTGTAGTATCAGCACACCCAACCCCATGTGCTGGTAAGTGCCTAGCCTAACCTCGGCGAAGTAGTGACGAGGCTAGGAACAGACTACCATATAAACCTGTGCAGATAAATCATATACAGCGGAAAAATAAAAATAGAAATGTACAGTCAAGGATGGGAGGGGGAAATATGCTGCGGGGAAACATCAAATGATAACAGGAGAACAACAGGTAAATATAAGGAACACCATAACTCAATTTTTAACAAGAATCAGAAGTCAAACAAATGCACGGCATCACCCTTCGTGCTTTTACTCTCGTCCTCACCATAAATATCAATATAATCGGCACGGAATTGTACATCGTGCGGCACGGCATCACCTTTTGTGCATTTACACTCTTCCTCACCCAAACAACAATCACAGACAATAAGGGCAAGGAATTAAATAGAATCACAAATAAATTACAATGAAAATCCCGGCAAGGGAACAATATAAAAGCAACAACATCCCGGCAAGGGAAAATTATTAAAAGCGACGACGTCCCGGCAAGGGAACAATATCATAATCCTTTTCTCTTTTTCACATTTTCTTCACAACTAGTTTCACAATTTGAGCCAATGCTCTATTAGATTACAAATCACTTCACAACTTGAGCCAACGCTCTTCACTGTTCAAGTACTAATATTCTTTCCACAACCTTGCTCAACAACAGCAATCATCACATTAAATATGAATATTACAAATGGAGTCACATAATCATAACATAGGACTCGCGGGTATGCTTGACACCAACGTATAGATACTCGTCACCATGCCTATACGCCGTACTCAACAAATAACACATAGCAAATAGGACACAACTCCTAATCCTTACGCTAAGGTTAGACCAAACACTTACCTCGATGCCACGAACACAATTCAAGCCTTAACTACCGCTTTACCTCTTGATTCTGCCACCAACTCGCTTGTATCTAGCCACAAGTTACTTAACTATATCAATAAATGCTATATGAATCAATTCTAATGCATAGAAATAAGTTTTTTAATGTTTTTTCCAAAAAAGTCAAAAACCGACCCCGGGCCCGCTTGGTCCAAACCCGACATTCAGATCAAAACCCGATTGCCCATTCACCCCCGAGCGCGGATATATAATTGGTTTTGGAATCCGACCTCAATTTGAGGTCAAAATCCCCAAATTTCAATATTATTAGGTTTTGCCAAAATTCCCAATTCCACCATGAAAACCCTAGATTCTAGGATGAAATCTTGTAAAAAGAAGTTAAGGAGTAAAGAAAATGAGTTAGAAATCACTTACTAATATTTTGGAGAAGAAAGAGTGTTTGGAAAATCGGCTCTTACGTTTTTAGGGTTTTTGAAAAGTGAAAATAATTGAAAGTCCCGTTTAAATATACCCCTCTTAGACCCTCTCCGCGGACCGCACATAAAGTACTGCGGCCGCGTAGCTCACCGTGGACCGCACAAAATCGAGTGCGGCCGCAAAGTCCCCTCCACGGTCGCACAAAATCATTGCGGACCGCACAGACTAGTTCAGAGATCTGCAACTTTTCTGGACCATCAACAGCTATACTCTAAGTCTAAAATATCCGGGAACCTATCAGAAACTCACCCGAGCCCTCGGGACTCCAAATCAAATATGCATGCTAACTCTACAACATCATATGGACCTACTCGTGCGATCACATCATCAAAGTAACATGTAAAACCATGAATTAAACCTCAAAACTCATCATTTTCATCAAGAACACTTAAAGTTCATAACTCTTCAACCGGAAGTCCAACTCACGTCAAATAAATTCCATTTTTCACCAAATTCATCAGTTATCATTTAAATACTATAAAAAGTTTGTACCGGGCTCCGGAACTAAAATACGGGCACGATACCAATGGTTTCAAACATTATTTCTTTTCTTCATTTCTTAGATAATTCAGCAAAACAATTTCTTTCAAAAATTGATTTCTAAGGCTTGGGACCTCGGAAATCATTTCCAAGCATACGCCCAAGTTTCATATTTTATTGCGGACCTCCCGGGATCGTCGGAACACGGATCCGGGTCCGTTTGCTCAAAATGTTGACCAAAGTCAACCATAATCAAATTTTAACTCTAGAAATTTCTATTTCTCATATTTTCACATAGAAGGCTTTCCGGATATAGGTCCAGACCATGCACGCAAATCGAGGTGAGGTAAAAAGGAGGTTTTTAGGCCTCGGAACACTGAATTTGTTTCTAAAACAAGTGATGACATTTTGTATCATCACATCACCTATATAGTTTATTTATCCCAACAAGTACTGAACAATGATATGATCGAGTTATGAATAACAAATAAAATCACCTCGGTGGACACAATAACTTAGCGTACTCTGTTCAGTCAACAATCCAACATATATAAAAGTTATGCAACAAATCAGGTAAACAACCAAGGAAATTGCAAATAAAGATAAATTGCAATAACCAAATCAAACACTAGCCAGCTTTTCCCAGAATCTAAATAACCGAACCAAACCACTCATCAGTTTTCCTCCAACCGCGTGTACACCATCAAGAAGAAACATGAGAGGGCGACTCCAAGGGGATAGATCTATATCCACATGGTGCACGATGTATTCACATGCCAATAATAATATTCCGCCCACCATGATCTCAGGCTCAATATCACAATCTGCCCGGCGTGGTCACATGCTCAATATCACAATCTGCCTGACGTGGCCACATGCTCAATATCATAATTCGTCAGGCATGGTCACTTGCTCAATATCATAATTTGCTTGGCATGGTCAAATGCTCAATATCACAAATCGCCCGGTGTGGTCACGTGCTACCAGTCCAAACCATATCACACAGAAAGTAAATATACAAGAATACATGTATATAATCAATGAATATCAAATTTCATACTCCTGGATTGGTATAAGTGACATGCTAAAGTGTATGCATGTGCAAAGTGTACTTTCACAGCTCAAAACATGCAATAGCATCACGAAAGTAGCAATTATCAAGTCCAATCACGAGATTAACCTCTATGTATAAAAGGGTTACAAATATAAGAAATATCATAGCATAAATCTTAACAATCAATTCAAGGC
Organism: Nicotiana attenuata; assembly: GCF_001879085.1. Taxonomy (NCBI): domain Eukaryota; kingdom Viridiplantae; phylum Streptophyta; class Magnoliopsida; order Solanales; family Solanaceae; genus Nicotiana; species Nicotiana attenuata. The sequence continues at coordinate 717,190 of NW_017670233.1, forward strand.
ATATCAAGCCTAAGCACTACCTCAAGCATGAATAATTTCCCGGTGCATGCCCATGGGCTCAGCCCAACACATGTGCACCGGCCATAGCACGTAGCTATCACAAATTACTCGGGCAACTAGTGCCTCAATCAAGTTTAGTTAAGATACTTACCTCAAGCAAGCCAAATCAATCCTCTAATAAGCCTTTCCCGCGTGAATCAACCTCTGAACAACTCGAATCTAGCCAAAAGAACTAATTATCATCAATAAGAGCCATAGGAAATAATTCCAAATACTAAAGCTAATATCTTGAATCAATTATGCAAAGTCAACCCCGGACCCGCACCCCGAAACCTCACCAAACTCACAAATTCTGATACGAGTCAAAATATATGTGTTACATCTAAATCCGACCTCAAATAGACCCTCGAATCGCCAATTTATACTTTAGATAAGGTTTTACTAAATCCTTTATTTCTTCACTAAGATTCACCAATTAAATGCTAAAATCAAGGTTGAAATCATCAATAACGAATAAATTCGAGTAACAAATACTTACCCCAATCCAAATCGTGAAAATCCCCTCCAAGATCGCCCAAATTCGAGTTTTATAACTCAAAATCTGATGAAATAACAAAAACTCCCGAAATAGAGCACTTAAATAATCTGCCCAGGCATATGCATCACGATCGCGGAGAGAAAAAATCACCCGCCCAGAAATAAGCCTTCACGTTCGCATCTGCACTATCACGAACGTGATGAAGAACACATCACACCCTACACGAATGCGGTGTGGTCCTCACAAACGCGTACGCCAACTCCTCCCAGCTGCTTCGCGAACGTTAGATCCCCCATCACGAACGCATAGAAAGGCGACTGCCCAGACCACTCCAACCTTCCACGAACGCGACAGCGTTGTCACGATTGCGAAGAAGGAAATCAAAACTCAGAAATCAGTAGACGACAACATGGTGGAATGGTTCGAAACTGATCCGAAACACACCCGAGACCCTGGGACCCCGTCAAATCACACCAGCCTATCACAAAATATAACACGGACTTACTCAAGTCCTTAAATCACACAAAACAATATCAAAACCACGAACACCTCGATTCAAGCCTAAGGAACTAATCCAAATTTCCAAATTCAAAACTTACGCCGAACATGCTTAGCCAACTCGGAATGACCTCAAATTGTGCATGCAAGTTCCAAATGACATAATGGATGTATTTCAACTCGCGGAACCAAATCTACACCAGATATCATCAAGTCAACTCTCGGTTAGACTTATAAACCTTCCAAACCTTCAATTTTTCATCTTTCGCCAAGTAAACCAAATCAACCTAGGGACCTTCCAATCCGGACATACGCCTAAGTCCTAAATCGTCATACGAAGCTATTGGAACCATCAAAACTCTATTGCAGGATCTTCATCAAAAAAGTCGAACTCCGGTCAACTCTTACACTTAAGCTTTCAACCTGGGACTCTACTCCAAGACCTCCCCGAAACCAAACCAATCACCCCGGCAAGTCACGTAACCACAATTACACGTATGTAAAGTATCAAATTGGGGAAGCCGACCGGGTCGTTACCCATTTAGAAATTTAAATGTTAAGGTTGGTCATATTAGTCCTAAAAATAAAATGGATAATTAACAATTTAAAGCCTTAAAGTTATTAATATTTAACCAATATTATACCACAAATATTAAGAACTACAAGCAGTCAATGAATTAATTTCAGAACTAAAAAGGCGAAGAAAATTTTTCAATGAGCCACATTTAATAAAAAATTCAATAAAATAATTGATGAGAGTTTAAACTTATCTACGTGATAATAAAATAAAATATTATTAGACCATAAAAAGAAACTACAAATAACTTTTAAGATGCATATATTAGTTGAACTAAGACGTGTCGTACGCAAACAGTCTAATATCTAACTTAAGTTTTAACGTGCTTAATATTTCGTACTTTAAATAGTTAACTTAAAAGATCAGCGTTTAACATAGCCTACTTTATACAATTGTACAAATAAGGACCAGTTTTAAATAAGTAAAATATTATTTAATTTTAAATTCTTAAATATTAGGATTTTAATCAAATAAGGAAATATTTAATACTCATAATTTCAAACTATTAAATTTTAGAAAAATAATTAAATGCTATCTAATGTAAAATCTATTTTGAACGAATAAAAAGGACTTTAATATAGTATACATACATATATCATGTCAATTACTGCACGAAGGTAGTGGATTAACATAAAATATATATGGAATGACTTAGGTATAGCAAAGTTTATCACCAATATAACTAGATATTCTCATCCTTCAGATTGGTTAATGAAACTCATTAATACAAAGCACAAGAACATGCCTTATCGTGTAAATAGCAAAACGTTTATTTCATACACATTATGGCACATTTGAATTAATCGTAACAATAACAATTTTAATAATACACAACAAAGCATATCAATTGAACTAACCACCACTCATGCACTAGAAGTTACTTAGCCACAAACGTCGAAACAACAAAAATTCCTATAATGCAACCTATCAAATGGGTACCCCCTAAACCAAACTATTACAAAATTAAATACGAATGGAGCTGCTTCATCGATAACTCATAAAGCAGGTATAGGAGGAATCATACGCGACTCAAATGGAAATTGGATTATAGGTTTTGCAGGCAATTTCAGCACTGCCACCACCATCCATGCAGAACTAAAGGCCCTATTCCATGGATTGGAATTGGCAAATACATACAAATTGATTCCGCTGGAAATAAACATCGATGCATCAGAGGTACATACAATGTTAAAAAATGACAACATCGTTTATACTAATATACTAGCTGACTGCAAGTACCTCCTGGGCCAACTGCATAGTGCTACCATTGCACACACCTACAGAGAGGGGAATGAGGTGGCTGATGGTTTAGCCAAGGAGGGATGCACCGTGGAATCTACTGCAACGCCATCTGTTTTTGAAGAGCCACCGGATTTTGTCAGCACTTTTTTGCAAATGGTTCAGGCGGGAGCGATACATTATAGGAAGACAACATGCACAACGCATGAACAAGAGGGGGATATGGATCAAAACACTTTTGGGATCTATGACGCTGCTAAAGAAATGGCTGCTTCCAATGGAGAAAATGTGGTGGATAACACCGTTAGAATAGATAGTATTAATCCTTGTAATAGACAATTATCAAACAACTATATTGTAGATGCACATGCATCAACCTTTCTGTAGTAACTTTAATTATGTTTAATGCAATATTATCTTTCTCACAAAAAAAAAAAAAAAATTGTACCCACTTTTGAGTTCTCCAAGATACGCATGCCACCTCATTAAAATAAGATACACTTAGGGGTTTTTTGGTCTTTCCCCTAAAACCCCCAATTCCCGTCCAACTCATGAACTAAAATTCCTATTCCCTCCTCGCGGCTTCTCTCCTATCCGCACCCAATTAAAACTCAAGCAATATAGTGCTTTTGGCTTTAGTTTCAACGCGTTCGACAATATTGAAATTGATTGTCGCAATCAGATAGTTAGTTATAGTACAAGAAGTTTTATTTTCAGTAACAAAAAGAAGAGGAAGTAATAAAGAAAATGGGGTAATTGCTATAAGACAAAGGGGGTGTAATTTTCATCAAAGAAAATATTATGATATCATTTTACAATCTCTAGATGAAATGCGAGATTATTTTATTTAATATTTAGCTGAATATTTTATTCCAGCTTAAGTAATCTCAAGATTATTTATAATATCAAGGTAAAATTTAAAAATAAAATTTATCAAAGTTTATACAGTGTAAAACCAGACACATATTTAATTTTAATATGCAATATCTTTTATTTTTTTAATTCAATGAAGCAATGTCTACCAATAAAAATATGTCACACTAAATAATTTATCATATTTAATCCTCGTATCATAATTTTCATATTATAATTTTAATATAATTTATTCACAAATCAAACAAAAGAATAACCATTATAGATTCATTATGAGAGATATTGCATGATTCTTGACATAAGGGGCATTTATATAAACTTTTGCCCACTGAATGAAAAAAGTTATCTCCAAGAATGGTGAAAACTGAAAAGTAAACTCCCTAGGTGCGTCTTTTCCATCTCCCAAGTATCAAGTTGGGAACACTATCACTCATTCCCACCAACTAATCTCAATCTCTCCACAAAGTTGTTTCGATAAATAACCAATTTTCACCAAGAAAAGAAAAATTATAAAAAATGCTTTGGGTTTGAGTGACACTTAAGTAGACCTCAATTATGTTAATGAAATAGTACCAAATTATAAGATAATTACATCCGTACAAGTAATGATGTGTAATAAAAATTGGTCGTGGAAGATAGCATATGATGGGCCATCTGTAATAAAAAGAAACACTCGTACCCTCTCCCCTCTCCCCACCCAAAATGCGAAAAAAGTAGTCGAAAATCCCAATCACTGATCTCTTTGCTTCCAAAACAAAGGGCAAAAGAGGATAAAGCTTCATGGGCGCTTTCAAAAATATATATTGGACTAATACCTCTATTAATCATCTTTAAAAAGAATGACCATACATACATCCTTAATTAAACAAGGACAGATTACTTAGTGGGAGCAAGACACATGTCGTCACGTGCACTTGAATTTTTTTTTTTGAGTGTTTTGTCCTCTGGACTAAAATTTGCTGCAAGAAAAGTTTTTTCATGAACAGTATATTTTTTGTTCAATGATTAGACAAGTTAAAAGCCAGCAATTTGGTAGTTGGTACTTGGTACTAATAACTAAGGCCGGAATGTGGGCCGGTTAGGCCCGGCTCACGCCCGCGAGTCCATATGAGTAGTGGGCCTAAACGGGCCTAACCGTTTAAACACGAGCGGGCCAGTTCTCTGAAAAGGCCCGTGAGGACCGGGACCGGCTACTAAGTGGGCCGGTTTAACCGGTCCTAAACGGGCTCAAACGCGTCCAACAGCTATTCTTTTTTGGGAAAAAAAAAATTCAAATATTTTTTAGCCCCCCAACTTTATTTTAACCCCAAACTTTTTATAGTTACACTTTTTCCCTATTTCAACTATAAATACCCCCTCATTCTTTCATTTTCTCACAAAATCATCGATCTCTCTCATTTCTCAAACTCAAATTGAAGTATTCAAGTCTTCATTCATCTCTCAGTTCTCAAACTCAAATTCTTAATTCAAGTTAAATCATGCCCGATGATTCTAGAGTGCGCTCATTTGTTTGGGAACAATTTACTATGGTAGAAGAAAATGAAGAAGCTTACATAATAAAGTGCAAGAATTCGAGTCTTCACTCATCGTCCAAAGTTGGAGGGCACAGGCTGTTTAAGGAGGCATATAAAGAGTTGTCTTGCGCGTTCTCCAGACATTCGTATTTAAGATTTTAAGTTGATTTGAGACAATTTATGTTATTTTAAAATTATTATGCTTAATGTTTTAGTTTGTCAGATTAATTTGAAGTATTATGTTGAAGGCAATAAACTTTAATTTGAAGTATTAAATGTAAAATTTAAATTTGCAAGTTTG
>NW_017670233.1:723687-751060 GCF_001879085.1 Nicotiana attenuata
TATATATATTGTTTACCGTGAAAATGGTAATAACAATTAAATTTGTTGATGGGACTTTAAAAATACGTGATGTATTTTTATGCTAGTTGATAAAGCAGTTGACGCTATGTGTGTGAAGTTTAAGGACGAAACGTGAGCTAAAACAGAGTAATAAATCGAACCGATAAGTCAGCCGTTCAGGGTGATTTGGGGCCTCGAGGTCGATTCCCGAGCTCGGGCTCGAGCTATTAGGGGCAGTCGGGGAAGGGTTAACAGTCGTGAAATAATGAAAGGAGGCTCTTTATGGCCAATGATAAGCAATAAATGAAGAACAAGTATGAAGATAGTAAATAAGAGCAACAATATCGAGAGAGTGAGTTAGAGAGTAAAGAGAGAGAGAGAGTTATCATATATTTCATGTAGAATAGTTGGAGCAACATCAATCCTCTGCAAAATAGTAAAAATCCCCTTTATATAGAGGGGAAATCTGACATAGTACAAAAGCATTAATTACGAAGATAAGGGGGATGGGACAACTGGATGACACCAGGCTCTGCCAGTGCTAGTTGCACACCTTGGGAACTACCCATCTCCGGCATCGTCATTAGGTCAGGCGTCAGTGGACTTCGAGGGGGAGAGCTCGACCGCAACCTCACAGCCTCGAGGTCTCGAGATGATTTCCCAAAAATGCCTTGCTGACGTGAAATTGGGCCTTCCGATTTTTTCGTATACAGATAGCCTTCGCGTTTTCTAGAACGAAGTAATAGGAAACGATTTTGAACCGCCGCTTCGAGGGCATCATTGCCCTGACGTCAACCTATAAGAGCATTAAATGCCATGCCCCAGAAAATCGTACAAGAGTCGCCGTCAAATGCGATTATCGAGGAACCCAGGAACCCCTATCGGCTCGTCTTTTCCGCTGCCCAGGAGGTTCCTATAAATATATCGACTGTTTGATAATCCTTATTTTTATCGTGTCTTCAACATCACGAGTCCAAACCCATCATATTTTACACTCTTTCATCTTACTTAGAGAAAATTTTACCATTGTTATGGCTAGGACTTCTATAACGGTTCCTCGGCGGAACGAAGTTGCATCACCATCTTGATCGCCTAAAGAGAAAGCCAGAGCGATACCTACCTTGGAACAGTGCATTCCCCCCAAGCTTGATATGTCAAAAGATTTTACCATCGATGTCACTTCATCCACACCGTGCCGATGTGAACATGTGTCACGATACATTAGTGTTGTGACCACATAGGACCGGTGAAGACAGACTGCTGATGGAACGAGGCTGTGGAGGTAGAGATTCCCGGCCCTGATGAAAATATAACGGACTATAAGTCCGGCTTCCTTCACGTGTATACCTACCCATTCACCTTGGGTCCTGCTAATTCTTCTGAATCCTCTCCCCCAGAGATAGATCTGGTTATCCTTGATTTTTGCGACAAGTATCAAGTGATGCTTGGTCTGATCTATCCTTCTTTCTGGAGGATAGTATTGATGCTCCGTCACTTCACCGAAGGGGTTGCGGGCGAGATTTTTACCCTTAACCACTTGATTAGGTTGTACAGCCCTCGATTTTATTGAGGTTTGATCAGGCTTCACAAACGATCCCAAAAAATTATTTTTCTCGAGCATTGACGAGGGAAAGGATCGAGGGTGGATGAGTAGGTTCGTCCGGGTAAAGACCTCGGATATCATCCCGGCCCGGAGGATGCTTTTTCCGGAGAAATGGAACACACAACGTAAGCCGATTTTCCCTTAACCATGTTTTATAAATAATATTTTTCTGTTTGAATAACGACCTCTTTGCGTTTCCTGTAGCTGCTGGTTGGTACCCCGAGGCGGTTCCGGATTTGCTGGGACCGATCAAGCAGTTGGAAAAGGTGTTCCCGTATCTTGTTCGGTCCTGGACCAACCTAGCCAAGGAGCGATGGGTGGCCAAGAATCATGGTAGAGTTTCCTTACTGCCTATGCCTCAGATATACGTTTCTCCCTGCGCCCTTTGTGTTGACAAATTGCGGTTACCGCGCTTGTGCAGGCCTTGTCGAGAATATACAGATGAGGCCGTCCCCTGGCAGCAAAATGGAGGCTTCGGAGCCCGATAAAGGCAAGAAGAGGAAGAGTGAGGCGGCTGCTGACACTTCTGTGGAAAAGAAACCCAGGTCACTCGAGCATCAAGCCGCTACTAGGACCTCAGCTTCAACTTCAGGGGCAAATCCTAATGCTGAGGATGAGGATGACGATAAGTGCCAGCTGGCACGGAGATCGAGGTCGAGCACGGGAGCCTCGCGGGTGTCTCGACCGGAGGCTGCTGAATCTGGAACGGCCGACTCGAGTCGATCCCGTAGACCGGAGACCCTCTAGGGGGGTGTCAATGTGATCTCGGATCCCATGACCAGGTTCGGCGCAGCTTCCACTAGGGGGACGGTTGCCATTTGTCCCGAAGGGTCGGGGCCCGGAACTTCTCAGAAGCAGGGGTTGCCCCTAGGGGAAATCGGTGACATAGATGATTTCATTTCATGATTCCAAGTCTCGTCAGGGGAATTGAGGGATTCTCAAGATGCGAATGCCGCCAAAGCGGGGATTCCTTACAAAGGGGGAGGCTCACTTGCCAATATTTTTGACGATGTTAGTGATAACGTCGGCCTCGATGCTCCCGGCACCGTCAAGGCGGTAGAGAGATTCCTACAGCAAGTGGTAGCTATCTTTCGTATATTTCTTTTGGTCTCGGGTACCATTCCTCGTTTTTCTAACTCTTCTGCTATGCCGCAGTGTAAGGATATGTATGATCATGACCTTTCCCGACTCCGCGAGGAGATTTCATACCACGAAAAGGAGCGTAAGAAGCTTAGCTCGATGTTGCAGGAGTCGGAGGCTCGCTCTGCTCGAGGAGAGAAAGAATTAGGAGAGCTCCGGGCTACTTTGGAGAGAGCGTTCTGGGAAAAGGCTGATCTCGCTGCGCAGGTATTTCGCCCAGCTCGTACTTGTCCTTTGCCCCCATATTTCGATACAGATCGGCTTACCTTTTTTTTTGCAGATCCAGCAAAAAGACTCGCAGATTAGTCGTCTGAACGTGGAGTTCCTCGGGTTGAGGAAACAAAGTGAGGTAGCGACTGCGGAGTTGGCGTTATCCCATGATCTTCTCAAGGATGCTCGCAAGGAGATTGCCGCACTGGTCGCGGCCAAGTCCGAGGTTGAAAGAAATGTTTCTACTTATTTGGAGGACGCAGCCACGGCGCATCAAATATCTCATGACATATCGGTAGCAGCTGAGCAGAAACTAGCTCGGGCTATAAGACATGCTAGGGCGAAGGCGAGGAGAGAAACCTGGAGGAGATCAAGGACAGGGGCGTCGATCTGTCAATCGATCTTGAGGAGGCTCGTGAGTCGGAGAGGGAGTTGGCGCTCTTGATTGCCCCAGATGAGAGCGAAGACAGTGGCGATGAAGAGTAGGCCTCATGCTGCTTTGCTTTCTTTCTTTTTCTTTTTTGTATGTAATCTCGGGGGAATGAATTTTATAAAGACGTTTTTTGTAGATATGTTTTTTGGAAGTGCAAGGATTTTTCTGTTCTTTCGCTCTTACTTAGTTAACCTTCAACTTTTGACGTCAGCCTTTCGAAAACCGTTCTTGGAGCGATCGGGACCTGTAAGTCGGGTCCTCCTCCGAAGTTAGATCGACAACTTCTACCGGGCCGGTGCTAGTGATATCGATGGGCCCCCGAGGCTTTGCTGCTTCTCGAATTTTTGCAAGGCAGCAACATTCGCACAATCTAGTAAAGGGACCCCGGGGCGATTCTGCTAGTACATTTCCCTAGGAGAGGGTGACGTTAATGCAGCTAGAATTAATTGGCCATCTGGGTAGGCGGGCGGTTGCTGCTTTAGCCCTATATATTTGTTCACTTGCCTTCCTAGTGGCGATTCTACTGTTTTGAGGGACTTTCTCCCACAGAACCTGGCGTTTCGTCCTAGTTCTTCCATTGTTTCAACTCAAAATCTTCGCCCAAATCTGTATCTTTCTCTTCTCATCCTATCGTAACCATGACTGCTATGCTGACGTCCGACCACCAAAAAGAGGGGAACTCCTTCTACAATCCTCGTTCGATCGGTGACACATCGCCGGTGCCCGATGAGTGTGCCTCGAGGTGCCTTGCCTCGGGGAGGGCCATCACACTGGGGAGGCCTCCCAACGTTCGAGGTCACCGGGAGCATGTGTCGAGGATTATCTCGTCAATGGGAGAGGAAAATCTCGAAACGATCAAAAAGGATTGCGGATGAAGAGAAGGTGTGGTACTACGAGTACCTTCTTCCGAGGAGAGCATCATGACCTATGCCGAGGGGTTTATGAGTGTATACACGCACATTTTTGTGTCGGGTCCCCCTGACCGGGTCGTGCTTGATTTCTGCCGGGGATATCGGGTTACCTTGGCGCAGGTTCACCCCTTCCTTTGGAAAATAGTGCAGACGATAAGATTTTTCGCCGAAAAGGCTAGGATCGAGTTTACCCTCAGCCATATTATGAGGTTGTATCGGCCACTACGCTATCGGGGTTTGATTACTCTGCAACGTCGATCCACCCGAGCTCCTGCCGTTAATGGTGAAGAGGACGAGGATAATGGATAGATGAATCAGTTCATCCGAGTTCGGACGACGGATATCATTCCTAGAGAGTTTCTGCCTTTTCCTGAGAAATTGAACTTCACGCGTAAGTGCCTCACCTGAATTTTCATTGTTTTGACCGGAGGCGGGCTCCGTAATGATATCTTTCCGTTCCATTTTTGTAGCAACTCTTTGGTTGCCGAACGAGGTCCATGATTTGGCGGAATGGTCCCGTAAGCTGGCAGCTTGCTCGATTTATTACAAGCGCCAGTGGCGAGATCTATCCAAAGGGAGGTGGGAGGCGAAGCATCATGGTATGTGTTTGGTGGCTTGTCCCGAAAATGGCGCTTTTCTTTTCAACGTACTAACTCAGCCGCCACAGGTATCGGAGATTTTTCCGAAATGAGGCTGCGCCCTCCGGGAGAGGGGGAGAGGTTGCTGACCTCGAGATTGAGGACCGATAAAAAACGGAAAGGGCCCCCGGGGTGCGAAGGGGCTTTAAGTGTGGCGACTCATTCTCAGGGGTTAAAAAGAGGCAATCCGACCGATCGGCTATCTTCGGAGGATAGTAAGCCATCGGATATTTTCTCGACCTTTGGTGAGGCTCAGCGGCTCGGCCTCATGGTAAGTTTTGGTGACCGTCGCAAAATATTCCGGTCCCGCGCTCTTCCCCTTTCATTTAATTTTCTTTCGCAGGCTTTTGACATGCTTAAATCTGAGCTGCTCCGTTGTGAGGCTCCGCTGCGGGAGGTATTGGATAGGGAAAATCTCTTAAACTAATTTGTGCGGAAAAAGAAATGAGCTGGTTTCCCTTCGGTGTGAGGTGGATCGGAGCCGGAGCCACGAGTGCTGCCTCGAAAGACAGGTATCCTGCATTTCAATCTGGCTTGCATTCCCCTTTTCATCTTTTCGGATTAATGTTCCAATATTTCAGTTGGAGAGCACGACAGAGGAGCTGGGACAGCTTTGGGGCGAAGTTGGTCGGGCCAAACGTGAGTTTAGCGAGCTACAGGCGCATGTAGATTCCTGTGTTGCGGCCAAAGAGAGTGCTCTAGCCATGGTTTCTGCTCTTGAGGTGCAAATCTAGAATGCTCGTGCGAATGAGTCCGCATGAGAGAACATGATTGCGAGGCTCTTGTCCGAGCTCTCAAAGGCGAAGGCCGAAGTGGGGAAAGTTTGGGCCAAGGTCATGATGAGCAGCACCAGGGCGTACCAGAAAGCGGTGGCCTACTCGAAGAGCGCAGCTGTTGCCAAAGCTGAACTGAAGAGAGCCCTCGATCGTGCGAGCAGTAGCAAGGAGTATGCGAAATACAAATCTCGAAGGGAAACTCTCGAGGAGGTTCATGCCAGGGGCTTTGATCTCTCGAAAGAGGTCGAGCAAGCCAGGGGGGAGGAGTATGATGCCAAGTTCCTCCTGTCTGATGCTGAAGATGGCGAGGAAGGGGCCACCGGGCCATAGTCCCCGAGGGGGGACGCTTATTTCCTGCTTTGTTCTTATGTATATAGCTTTCACAGTATGTCGTAAATGGAGCTTGCATTTTATCACCTGTATGTATGGGGGGGGGGGGGAACCCCGCGATTTGTATCTTCTGTGTTTCTATTTGTTAAGATTTTAACCAGGTCGATTCGACCTTTGAGCTAGCAGAAATCTTTAGATTCGTGATATGGCCCTATGGCCCACTAGGCAGGCCCGGGGGCTATTACGCGCTCGGTCGATGCGACCTTTAGTGTAAACTGGCATTAGAGATCTTATTCTTTTGCTCAACTGTTTTGGGTTTAGTCTCCGAGTCGGGCTTTGACTAGAGCTCATTCGACCCTCAAGCTTTTATGTTTGCATGGGAGGGCGACAATGGCTCTTACGCCTTTGATCGAAGCGATCTTTTGTGTAAGCTGGCGACAATGGCTCTTACGCTTTGCCCTTAGGAATGTGTGTGGCCTTGAGGCTCGTTAGGCTGGCGACAATGGCTCTTACGCTTTGCCCTTAGGCATGTGTGTGGCCCTGAGGCTCGTTAGGCTTTGTTTTCCTCTCGTTAAGGACATTTCGAAATGATTTTTCCTGACCCGTCGTCGGTTCGGGAAGAACCTCGATTTCAAGTCGTTTGCGGCGATGTTCGAGCACCTCGGAAGGTTTAGCTCGTAGGCTGAGTAGCTCGAAGCCTTGTGATTTGGAGCTGACATGGTCGAAGCTCTTTTTCCTGTCGAGGGTAGCCTGTTTGACCGGTTCTTTTCAAAGTAGATTCAAAGTAATGGCCTATGATTTTGTAGCGACGGTCGGGCATCCCCGAGTCGCGTTAGTTTGGCTGGTACAGCCGCATGACCGTAGTCATTTATGTTTGGCCGGAGCCATTTTTGGTCCTGAGTGTAGTAGTTTAGGTGTCTATATCGAGGATATGCCTTTTCAGGAATCTTACAAATACGATATATAGCCTCAACTTCGGGATTTTATGCTAGTAGTAAGGTCTTACAAAATTTTTATGTCTTTGAGGTCTTACAGTTTGTTGATACTTGGTACAAGTATGATTCATGCCTTGCTTGAGGTCTTACAGTTTTTGTAGTTGCCTTATGTAGGTCTTACAAGACCGAGTCTGCCCGCTCGGGGTCTAACGGCCTCGGGTTTTTTACTGAATGGCGATTGGAGACAGTCTCTGAGTCATCGATTTCGTTTTGGCTCCAGAGTCGTTACTCATGAGCTCGGAATTGCCTCAATTGAGGGCTTACGACTTTGGAGATTCCGAACCTGAGGTCGTGCATTTTCTGAGTTTTTTGACGCCACTCTCTGAGTATTCGGGATGCTTTCTTTCTTTTTTGGAGATATTTTGTGATTTCCATGGTGCCTCGTTGAGGGCTTACTAGTTTGGAGATTCCGACCCTGAGGTCACGCGGATGCCGAATTATTGACGGTAGTCTCTGAGTAGTCGGGATGTTTCTTGATGAAGGAATCGTTCTGGCAAAAATGCTGGGTTTTCTTTGGAGCATGAGATATGTTGGCAAAAAGCATTCCTTGATTATTTGGCACTAGTACATGAGTCTCGGCCGTTGGGGGCTCGGCTGTGCAGACACGGTTCATTCGATCGTTTGGTCCGTACATCATTTTCCTATTGGGAGCTTATTTGGCATTTCTTGGATCTTCTGAGCGGATGATCTTCTGAGAGGATGTCCTTCAGGGCTCGGGATTGATAGCAAAAGAAGCTTTGAAGACATGTGGATTCCCCTTAGGTAGAATATAGGTGTTTCCTCGTTAAAAACCTTGCCAGCAAAACCGTCTTCGGGATAAAAGCTCAGTCGAAGGAAAAGAGTGCATTAGATGCTTTTACAACCTTAAGGTCTTCGGGATAGGTCAGCGCTTTTTGACTGCTTTGATCGGGTGCCTGCATAAAGGTTTAGTATAAAGTATAAAATGAAAAGGGAGATGGTTATACCTTATCGTGGGATGCGCTGGTGACGTTTCGAGGTCTGTTATGCCCCTGTTGTTTGTAATGAGGGCACGGTTCTCCTCTATGTCTAATCGAGCTTAGCCGAAGACGTAGTTTGATTATCCTTTGGCTCTTTCGAGAGTGGAGATATTGGTGTCGATGCCACGTCGTGCACCGTGAACATTTCCCTTGTCGCGTGCTGTTCCCCGTGGATGGTTTTAATCCCATCTTTTGTCAGGAATTTCATCATCTGGTGGAGGGTGGACGGTACTACTCTCATATAGTGTATCCACGGTCGTACGAACAAGGCATTGTACCTCATGTCTCCTTCGATGACATGGAATTTGACATTTTGGGTCGTGCCGGCCATGCTAACCGAGAGAGTGATCTCTCCTTTCGTTGTTTCGCTTGCCATGTTAAATCCGTTGAGGACTCGAGTGGCTGGCACGATCTGGTCCAGCAGTCCGAGCTGCTCTATTACTTTCGACCTGATAATGTTGGCCGAGCTACCTAGATCGACGAGTACACGTTTCATTTGAAATTTATTTACGAGGAAAGAGATTACCAGTACGTCGTTGTGAGGTTTGGACAAGGTCTCGGAGTCCTCCTCGCTGAATGTGAGGGCATCTTCGGGTACGTATCCCCGGGTTCGCTTTTCTCTGGTGATGGATATTTTTGTCTTTCTCATCACGGGTTCCAGGGGAGCATCGATGCCCCCTAATATCACGTGGATAACATGTCGTGGCTCGTTTGCTTCGTTATTCTTGGCCGCCTCTCTTTCTCGGAACTGATTTTTGGCTCGGTCGCTCATGAATTCTCTGAGATGACCTTTATTGAGTAGCCTGGCTACTTGCGCTCGTAACTGGTGACAATCCTCGGTTCCGTGGCACCAAGTTATGATTCCTTTGGGAAGGATCCGATTGTATAGGCCTGGGCCATCTGGTATCCATGATTTTGCCGATGGCGAACACGATGTCTGAAACATCAACGTTGAAGTTGTATTCTGATAGGCGTGGTGCCCCTGTTGGCCCCATGTTTCCGTCGAATTCGGCTCTATTAATGAGTCCCCGAGGATTCTACCCTCGGTTGATCAGTCGGTCGTTGCGAGGCGGGTTGCATCTTGGGGCGGTTCTCCTGTCTTCGGTGTATGGCTGATACCTTTCTTTATTTGGCTTCGATTCCTTTGCTAAGAGCCTGCTCGGGTATACTGAATCCGAAGGGAATCCTAATTGATCATCCTCGACCCTGATCTTTGACTGGTATCGGTTGTGGACGTCCGACCAGGTTACGGCAGGATACTCGATCAGATTCTCTTTCAGCTGCCTTGAGGCCACTGAACTCCGCTCTTTCAGGCCTTGAGTAAAGGCCTATACCGCCCAATCGTCGGAGACCGGGGGTATTTCCATTCGTTCCATTTGGAAGCGAGATACGAACTCTCGCAGCATTTCGTTCTCCCTCTGCCTGATCTTGAATACGTCAGACTTTCTCGTTGCTACTTTGATGGCACCGGCGTGTGCCTATATGAAGGAGTCTGCCAGCATGGCAAATGAGTCTATGGAGTTGGGAGCTAGGTTATGGTACCACATCATGGCCCCCTTTGAGAGCGTTTCCTCGAACTTCTTCAGCAAGACGGACTCGATCTCGTCGTCTTTTACGTCGTTGCCCTTCACTACGCACGTGTAGGTGGTAACGTGCTCGTTGGGGTCTGAGTTCCCGTTGTATTTCGGGAGTTCCGGCATTCTGAACTTCTTTGGAATGGGTTTCGGAGCCCCATCCTCTGGGAACGGCCGCTGCACGAACTTCCTCGAGTCTGCTCCTTTCAGGACCGGGGGCGCGCCCGAGATTTAGTCGACCTTGGAGTTGTAAATTTCGACCTTCTTGTCATTGGTTGCTATCATTTTCTCGCCCGATTCGATCCTTCTGGTAAGATCCTCAAGCATTTTTACGATAGCAGGGTCGGCTATCGAACCATTATTGCTCAATCTCTCCGGCACCTGTTCGGCCGGGGGAGTTGTTCCCGGTGCTACGGTGCTGGGAGTTTTTGGGTGCCTTTGCAGCTGAGCGATAGCCACCTGTTGTGCCTGCAACATTTAAAAAATAACATGAAGGCTAACTTCCTGTTCTTCCCGAGATTTGGTTGTTTTGGTTTCCTATTGTCGCCTTGTTGTATGCTCCTGTCAGTGCGTGAGGTTTCATCGATCCGTTGTGCGTCGCGCGAGCCCGCGTCCGCTGGAATCGGCCCAGGTGTGTTCTTGGGGTTCCGTGGTGGCGTACTAACAATCAGAACCGCCACACCGTTTTTTCCATGATTTTCGAGGTCGTCGTTCTCTACTCTGTTCACTGGGCCAGACATATTGAACTGAAATCGGAGATCTTGGACAAGAAAAAGTGTGAAAGATAACTTGCGTTGTGTAACGAAACCAACAAGAAAATAATCACTATTATTTTTAGCCCCACGGTGGGTGCCAAACTGTTTACCGTGAAAATGGTAATAACAATTAAATTTGTTGATGGGACTCTAAAAATACGTGATCTATTTTTATGCTAGTTGTAAAGCAGTTGATGCTATGTGTGTGAAGTTTAAGGACGAAACACGAGCTAAAACAGAGTAATAATCGAACCGATAAGTCAGCCGTTCAGGGCCTCGAGCTAGTCGATTTGGGGCTTCAAGGTCGATTCCCGAGCTTGGGCTCGAGCTATTAGGGGCAGTCGGGAAAAGGTTAACAGTCGTGAAATAATTAAAGGAGGCTCTTTATGGCCAATGATAAGCAATAAATGAAGAACAAGTATGAAGATAGTAAATAAGAGCAACAATATCGAGAGAGTGAGTTAGAGAGAAAAGAGAGAGAGAGAGAGAGAGAGAGAGTTATCATATATCTCATGTAGAATAGTTGGAGCAACATCAGTCCTCTACAAAATAGTAAAAAT
The DNA here is from genome assembly GCF_001879085.1 of Nicotiana attenuata. Taxonomy (NCBI): domain Eukaryota; kingdom Viridiplantae; phylum Streptophyta; class Magnoliopsida; order Solanales; family Solanaceae; genus Nicotiana; species Nicotiana attenuata. The sequence goes on from NW_017670233.1 coordinate 734,611, forward strand.
CCCCTTTATATAGAGGGGAAACCTGACATAGTACAAAAGCATTAATTACGAAGATAATGGGGATGTGACAACTGGATGACACCAGGAACTGCCAGTGCTAGTTGCACCCCTTGGGAACTCCCCATCTCCGGCACCGTCATTAGATCGGGCGTTAGTGGACTTCGAGGGGGAGAGCTCGACCGCAACCTCACAGCCTTGAGGTCTCGAGATGATTTCCCAAAAACGCCCTACTGGGTACCGTTGTGGTGTACTCATACTACGCTTCTGCACATCTTTTTGTGCAGATCCAGGTACCTCATACCAGGCTAGGCACCAGTGAGTACAGTTTCCAGATCGGAGACTTCAAGGTATACCTGCCGGCGTTCGTAGGCCTCAGAGTCACCCTTTGTCCTTGTTTTCTATTGGATACTCTTTATTTAGATAGTGATGTATTAGGGGTGTTCAGTATACTCGTGTAGAGCTTATGACTCACTCTCACTAGATTTTGGGAGTTATTGTCAACTGTATTGTGGAGTTCTTTTATGATAGCTAGTTGGTTTAAATTTGAAGTTCTATTATTATTTTCGTTATTTCTTCATGTATGTTAGGCTTACCTAGTCGTAGAGACTAGGTGCCATCACGACTTCCTATGGTGGGATATTGGGCTTGTGACACTCTTAGAGGCTTGTAGATAGATGTCATGTATATGGATAATTTTATGGCCTTGTCGGCCTATATTTTGAGTGTACAAATGATCATTTCAGCCTTATAGGCCCGTACATCACATGTATAAGGTTGTATATCATGTTGGGTCGTCCTATGCCGAGTATTCTCTTATTTTATTCTGGTTATCGTATGCCGGCTTTTTCGGCTCATGTACCCATGATAGTATGATAGGAAATATACGTTATGTTGGTACTTGGTTGAGTAAGGCACCGGGTGCCCATCGCGGCCCTTCGGTTTGGGTCGTGGCAGTAAGTCCTAATTAGCAGGCAATGCTGAGGACGAGCTGATCAAAGGGGTTAAGAACTTGTTCATTGGAGTTAATATGATTGAAATCATGGAAGGACCTAGTGATGTCGATGAGCAAATTTGTGGCTAAAATGTCAAGCTTTAGTAATTGAAAAACCTTTCCTCCTCTCTAGGAGGGAATCTTGACAGCTTATTTTGATGTTGTTTCTATTATTTGGGTTATTTCAAGGTTGTGATTCAGTTAATGTTTGTTTGTTCTTTTATTTAAACCCTTATATCCCTCTATTCTATCTATTTATGAGTCTTGTTTGTTTGTTTTGTTGCTATTTCCGTTGTTTGAGTTATTTCAGGGTTGTAACACCTATTTTAGTTTTTTTGTCTTTTCAAACCCTTTCATCATTTATTACATGAAATGCAGTTTGTCATTTTGTGTCAATCTATGCTTAGTTCTTTTCAAACTAGTCGTAGTGACATAACATGCATGCGAATTTTTCGGCCAGATTTTAAAAAATTGATCTAGTTTGAATTGGAAAATTGAGAAAATACATATTTTGAGACCAAATAACGAGTTGAAAAACTTTGAGCGTAAGCATGAGCCGAATTCATATAGAATCAAAGGATCATACTCATGAAGGTTAAAGATCTATACCTCAAAATCATTGTGAAAATCGAGCTAAAGAATGTTGATTGAGTTGAAACTTGGTCGAAAGTTTGGCACTAATGGATGAAAAGTTTTTTTTAAAGAAGATGCAATCTAGATAATTTGAAATGGACCAGTTAGTGCCGACATGCACCCTTCTGTATCAATAAGGAAAATGCATCCAAGAAGGGTCATTTATTACGAAGAAAGTATTGCTCATACAGCTTTACACTAGACAAGACTGTCACGACGCAAATCCACCATGTCGTGATGGCGCCTATCATGGAACTAGGCAAGCCAACTCTTACTAAAACAACCCAATATTTCAATTTAAAGATTACTTCAAGCTATTTAATTAAATAAAACTTCATAAGATAAATCTGAATAACAAAGTGCGTAAAGAAAAGCCCGACATCGGGGTGTCATTAGTCATGAGCATCTACTAAGAATTGTTCGATAATACTAAGACTAATACAGTCTTGAAACCAACTAATATCATCTATAGGAAGATGGGAGGGAGAAGAGCAGGCTGCGATTGCCATGCAACTACCTTTCTAACTCCAACAGATTCGCGACAGATGAAATCAACACTCGCTAGCACGTCCAGCAACCCCTGGATCTACACACAAGATGCAGGGAGTAATGTGAGTACGCCAACTCAGTATGTAATAACACTAAATAAGGACAAAGCAGTAGTGACGAGCAGTAAAAGACATAAAGTCCGCATCATGAAATCTCAGAAATTACAACATGCTTTCAAATCAGTGCGTGAGCCAAATCATCTCGATTTAAAATCCAGTTTTCGGTAAAAATCATTTGAAGATATTTTTCAACATTTTCAATAAAGGCTCAATGCAAAAGAGAGTAAAAGTAATGAAAATCATAAATAACCCCTCGGGCAATGTCACTCATAAGCAGCCCCTCGGGCAGAACATCACTCATATATAGCCCCTCAGGCAAACCTCATAGTCACTCGTATACAGCCCCTCGGGCATATCTCATATCACTCACTCAGGGTACTCGCGCTCACTAGGGGTGTGTAGACTCCGGAGGAGCTTCTTCAGCCCAAGCTCTATAACAAGCCACCTCGTGGCATAAATCAATCAGGCCCTCGGCCTCACATAATCATGAATCACTAAAAACATGCTGCGGCGCACAACCTGATCCCATAATATCCTCACAAAAATAGGTCATCAGCCTCACTCAGTCATAAATCTCTCAAGCCACTCGGGCTATGATCGCTGCCAACTCCGCACCACTAAAAAGTAGCGAGAGAGGGTCGCAATAGCTTTTACCCGATTTGTGGGTCGGGATCGAATCCACAGAGAGCTAGGATTGGAATCGAGTATCTATTTAGCTTAGGATCACGTATGTGTTCTTAATTACACTTCTCATTATTTTTGGGGTTTTTTTTATATTCTACTATGATCAAACTACAAATTATGTTGCAACTAGATTAGACTAAGAGTAAATTGCGACAAGTTGTATCTAATGGTTTAAAAGGCACTACGGTAGTGACCTTCACCTAGGTGGCTAATTGACGGGTAATTGCATCTAAGGCACGATTGACATGATTGGCGAAATATGTTATAACCGTTGCTCAATACTACCCACTCTACACCTCTCGGTAGAAAGAGTGGTTTTGCTCAATTGACTCTCTCGAGACCAATTGGGTATGCATATTTGCCCAAGCAACTATGGTTCAAGTCGGGTAATTACTCTTTCGAGGTTTAGCCCTTTAATTGGGACTATCAAATCCCTTGAGTCCATCCCAATTCCTTGTTGAGTCAATTTTGGAGACTTAGGTTCTCTTTCTCAAGAAGAGCCCAAGTCAACTTAGCACAAACTAGTGTTTGCAACCACTAATTCATAAATTAAACCATAAAATTGACCCAAATAACAAACACCCATAATCAATCTAACCTTAAATCACAACACCCATCAATTACCCACATTAGGGTTGAGCCACAACCCTAGCTAATCGGTCTAGCTACTCATGCTTGAAGATAAAATCAGAGAAATAGATGAAGAGAAAGACATATTAATTAATTACTAGAGTAAATACAAAGTTTCAATGATTAAAACTACGTAAAGATGCCAAAAATAGCTATGAAATATCGTCTCACGAGTGCAGCTACAGTATTGTAATATTTGATGCCCTAAAAATGGAAAAATATTCTATTTATACTAAGCTGGAAAAACTGGACATAATTGCCCCTGCGGGGTCAGTGCGGACCACACAAAATGGTGTGCGACCGCACTAGGCTCTTGACTCTGAAAAATCAACTCTCTGAACCCAGGCTCTGCGGACCGCACAGAATGGACTGCGGCCGCGGAGGCATCTAGCGCGGTCCGCACAAACATGACCGCGCACCGCACATGCTTGAACTTTGGCACTTGACATCTCTCTGAAGTTTGCTTCCACGGACCGCATAAAATGGTAGTGCGGCCGTGCTGTCTTCAGTGCGGACCGCACAATATCTATTGCGGCCGCACTACTTTGATGCCTTAAAATCCAGGTCTCTGAATCTCCCTAGTGCGGACCGCACAAAGTGTATGCGGTCGCACTAGGCCTGTTTGTCCTGAGTTGTCTTGTCTTTGGTACTTGTGCAGGTTTCACTCCTTTTGAGCCGATCTTTGACATCTCGTCACTTTGTTGATCAAACCTGCAATCAAGCACAACTTATGAGCATTTTGATAGTATTTTGTAAGAATTTATAATCAAAGAGTAAGCAAGAAGGAGCATGAAATACGTCAAAATCCCTAGTTATCAGGCTATTAGTAAAAACAGGGTTTCAGCCCAAAATAATATTTTGTATGCATCAAAACGGGGTTATAAGGACAGAGTTATGAAATAAATAGCATGACTGAGTATAGATTTTCAATCAAAACTCTTAGGGTATAATAAGAAAATGCCCCTAAGGGTTCAAACAGCTCTGGCACAAGGCCCAAATATGGCATTCAGCCCAATTTATAGAAATTCTTTCTAAACCACATAAGTATCATATAGTTTCAGTCAAATACGCAACTTTATAGTTGCTACGGGACGGACCAAGTCACAATCCCCAACGGTGCACGCCCACACACCCGTCACCTAGCATGTGCGTCACCTCAAAGTAGTAAAATAATGCGAAATCCGGGGTTTCATACCCTCAGGACCAGATTTACAATCATTACTTACCTCAAACCGGTCAAATCCCTACTCCACGATGCTCTTGCCCCTCGACTCGGCCTCCAAACGTCCCGATTCTAACCAAAATCAATACAATGCAATCAATATAGGCCAAGGAACCTATTTCATACGAAAAACTATCAATTTAGACCAAAATCCTGAAATTTACCCAAACCCGGCCCTCGGGCCCACGTCTCAGAATCCGACAAAAATCACAAAACTAGAAACCCCTTTCATTCACGAGTCTATCCATACCAAATTCATCAAAATCCGACATCAAATGGTCCCTCAAATCCTCAAATCAAACTCTCCAATTCCCAAGCCCTAACCCCTCATTTTCATTTCTAATTCCTACTAATTACATGCTTAAACAACTAAAAATCACCATAATCACGAGTATTAGGCTTATGTAACTTACCTCAATGAAAACCCCCTTGATTCCCTCTTCAAAACTCTCCATAAGCTTCAAAATCCGAATAGAAATGGTGATGAATGACCAAAATCCGCGAAGGGTTTAATTTATACCTTGTGCCCATTCCTTTCCGCATATTTCTCGCGCCTGCGGGATTGCACCTGCGGTCAAGGTGCCACATCTGCTGTTTTCACTTAACTCACCAGCTTTCGCACCTGCGGGCTCGCAGGTGTGGCCTAATCTTCCACTCATGCGGCAAATTCCACATCTACGGTTGCTTCCCACGTCTGCAATCATTGCACCTACGGTCCCCACTCTACAGGTGCGGAAACATCAGAAGCAGCAGCTTCAGCTACAAAATCCCACTTCCAAATGCTCCGTTAACCATCCGAATTCATCCCGAGGCTCTTGGGACCTCAACCGAAAATACCAACAAGTCACATATCAACATTCAAACTTAGTCAAACGTTCAGAAAACTCAAAACAACGTCAAAACACCAAATTACTCTCGGATTCAAGCCTAAGAACTTCTAAACTTCCAAATTCTGCAAACGATATCGAAACCTACCAAATCTCGTCCGAATGACCTAAAAATTTTCACACACATCACAAATGACACTACGAACCTACTCCAACTTCCGGAAGTCCATTCCGACCCCGATATAAAAATTTCCACTACCGACCGAAAATTGCATAATTCCAATTTCGCCAATTCAAGCCTTATTCTACCACGGACCTCAAAATTACATTCCGAACGCACTCCCAAGTCCAAAATCACCTAACGGAGCTTACCGAACCATTAGAATTCACATCCAAGATCGTTTGCACATAAATCCACATCCGATTGACTTTTTCAACTTAAACTTCTAAATAGGAGACTAAGTGTCTCATTCAACACCGAAATCACTCCGGACCCGAACCAACCAATATGATACAATGAAATACAGCTGCGGAACACATAAAGAAGCAAAAATTGGGGAAAACGGGGCAATAACTCATGAAACGACCGGCCGGGTCGTTACAAAGACCAAGAAGGAAGACATGTCCATCAATACCAAGATTAATATGTTTGGCATTCTCGAGGCTGGGAGGCCTTTTTTCTACAACCCAAACTCTTTTTATCCTTTGTTACCCCTTTAAGCCTGTGTTGTTTTCTTTAATCACCATCTTTTAAAATTATGTTTAGAGTCGAAAGTCCATGAAAAAATAATCAAAAGGTCCATGTCCCAAAAGTACAAACTTTGACAACTTTTAAAAAGTTCAAGTCTAAAAAAAATATTCAAAAAAATTGTCAAAGGTACATTCCCCTAAGAAATAAGAGCTGGGGCAATTAATTAAAAAAAAAACAAAAGAATAAACAGGAAAAGAAAAAAAAGAAGAAGAAAGAAGCGAAAAAGAAGGAAAAAGAAAAAGAAATAAAAAATGAAAGAAAAACAAAATAACAAAACATTAGGTCAGATGTTTGAACTACGTTTGACCTAATTCCTTTAAAGGATACGTAGACAGCCCCACTCTGGGGTTTGGTTCAACCAAATTCAAATTTAATTTTTTCCAATATCTAAGACTAGGGCATAAATTTTATTTTATTTTGAAAGAGTTGATTCCAAGAGTTTTAAGTGTACAGCCGTATCATATTGAGTCTATTTTGAGCCTTCATGCTGCTTTTTCTATCTAACCATCCAAAAGTCTTCCAACTAAAGCCCTTGAGATCATTCTTCGAGAATGCCAAGTAAAGCACGAAATGGGAAATAGTTATCATACGCCCAACAAGGTCTAGTCGCTCGCACAAGAAAAAAAAAGAAGAAAAATGAGAGTCTTACTGGTAAAAACCCTTACGGGCACTGTGTAAGGTGATGGTAAGTAGAGATAAATAAATGAGTGAGACTTGTTGGTAAAAACCTGTCGGGGCACCACTAGTCGAAAGTGAGTTTGATGCAAATAATTAGCACAAAGATGCTCGTTTTCAAAGGCTAAAGGAATGACAAGAGGAAAAATTAGATTGGTTTGATAGATCAGGCCTCTAAGTCCAAAATGCATGTCATGATCACTAAGGCTGTTGTCACATTCAAAAGAGCCTCTTCTTTCTTTTATTTCCTGAAATGGGCAATTTTTTTTTGTTAATATTGTTTTTTTATTCTTTGCATCATTATGTCCTTAGCTTTGAGTTAGTCCATATCAAAACAAACAAGAAAGAATTTTAAAATCTGCTGCTAGCTTTCCAGTTGCACAAAATAAATTTGGCCAGCATAATTAGTTTTTGCAATTGACATGTCTTAACGGTTTGAGCAATACAAAGGTTCCCCATAGACACTCATGTCAGCCTATTTGGCAAAGGCAAGTAAAGAAAAGATCTCAAGATTAACCACGGTTTTCCTATAGTACTGAACAAAGACTATGGGGTATCTATATCATGCAAAAGGCACATGTCCAGTTTTGATTCACTTTGACAGACAACTTGCTCAAAAAGCAAAAGCCATTTAAGATACCAGAAAAAGGATTACCAGAGCAAAAATTTCCTTTCGGAATAAGGTTGATTTAGCCACTAACACAAATGTGATAGAATATAAGGGTCCACCAAACTCTATAGAGAACCGGGTTCTCTATCAGTTCTACTACAACACACGCACACAACAGTACATAAATGACAAGAAGAATTTTACGTGGAAAATTTCCAGCTCAACGGGATTAAAAACCACGACCTATCCTTGTAGGATTTCAACTTCGCTACTAAGCAACTTTTAGATTACAACCTATGTAACCTAGGAATTAACCTCTTAATCCTTTACTAACTTGTAATACTCTGTTGCAAGCCATTTTGTAATAACGCTATTACAAAGAATTTACAACTTGACTAACTCTAGCCAAGACTCAACTACACACGAGTTTAAGATTTATAAAGGGGTTCCTACAAAATGCCTCTAAACAAGCTAAGTAGGAATTACAATTGAAGAACTATTACAAAGTTACAACTCAACTAAGGACATATTAATGACTTGATGTGGGAACTGGTCCGTAGTTATTTTATTCTTTGTTCTTGAAGCACTTGAAACTTTCTTGCTGGATGGTCACGCTGAGTGAGCTTGAGTGTAATCTCTAAGTGTTCAAGTGAATGTGTTTTACCTTCCTTGATTGTATATATACATGTGTGGCATCACTTACAATGATCTAAGCAAGGTAGGTAAAAAGTCCACCACAGAAAGTTAACTGCTGCACTGTTCCTGTACTGTAGTGTGTGCAGGAAGAAACTTTCCAGCTGGAGAGTTGACTTCGTACAGTTACCTTGGGAACTGGTAGGGACCTGTTCCCTCAGCTGATCCTTCTACTCTGATGAGGTGGTCCATATCCCAAGCTGGAACCCTATGATCTGAAGGTCTTGTAAATGTGTATCTAGTTCTGGATAGTAAGATTGTTAGATCATCAAAACATAAAACTAAGTACTTATGACCAAGGTACTTGTAACCTATCAATTTCTCCCTTATTGATGATGACAAACTCATAATTGAAAATCCCAGAAAGAGCCACATAGAACTAGACTGCGAACCAGAAAGACCTTAAGTTTCCCCCTGAATCTCTGCATTCCCCCTTAATCAGTGCAATTATTCTTCCCCCTTTTGGCATCATAAAAAGATCAATTAAGCAAGAAGGAAGTCTATTTTTAAGTTAACTCATGCCACTTATGTGCACACAGTCATGAATAAAAACAGAGCAAAAATGCAAGGTATAAACAACAACAAGGGAAAAGCTTGCATTAACATGATTTAGATTTCACAGCAGGAGCATTGTCAATGTTACTACCACATCCACAAATTAGAACAATCAACAAAAAATACCACAAGTTATCATCATAAGAACTGACACTAAGAGACGGGACCACAAACTAGATTATAGACTTGACACTGAGGGGACAATATATAAGAAGCACTGGAAGGAGAAGGTTTGGAGGCAGAGGAAATTGTTTAGAGGACTAAATCCATTCGAGCATTTGCTGACATTTGCTCATTGAGTAGTCTCTCTTTCAGGTCCTCCACTTATTTCCTGAGCTCAGTGTTCTCCTTTGTCAGGCGAGCAACCTCTTCGCCTTGAGAGCGACTGGAACCAGGTGCCCCTTGAAGCTGACTTAACTAAGTCTCAAGGATAGCATTCCTTGCTTTGAATTGCCTTTCTCAGCAGTAGCACTGTTTTGAGCATTTATTAACTGAGATATGGTAGAAGTGCTTGCAACCCCTCCAAATTTCTCTATACACTCACATTCTTCAAGAGTGCCTTTTGAAAAAGTTTGCTTGTTGGAGCCCACTTTAACTCGACCGAGAGGAACCTTGAAGTGCTCAAAGACCTTGGTAAGAAGGAACCCATAAGACAACCCATGATTACCATCTTTAAAGTCTGCCACTTTATTCATGTGCTCTATCATGATCCCAAGCAGATTAATGGTAGTGAAGTTGTCTAGTGCTTCCATGAGGAACCGGTCTGCATGAGAGGTGATGGACCGTCGCTCAGCTCGAGGCAGCAAGACCTTGTTTACCATCTCAAATAGTAGTTGGTAAAAAGGAAGGAGGGCCTTCTTCTAAACCCCTTACCCCTACTGAACTGTTGTGTCATTCAAGATTGCATTTCTGAAGTTTTGAGTACAAGCTCCTTGAACACTAGAAAGCCCTTCAGCAGGCACACCAAGAATAGATTCCAACAAGGCAGAGTCCATTACCAAATCAACTCCATTCACCAAGGCACAAATGTGACCATCCTCAACCTTGAACAAGTCAACAGAAAAACTTTGAACTTCCTCTTCATATACCCTAGCAGCATCACTGGTGAACAAGTGTGTCCATTGTTGGAAATCACAAATCTCAACCAAGTGTCTCATACCGACCTCCTCCAAGACATTAGAGGCAAATGTGCGTCCCTATAGTACCTTTTGACTTCTTAATCTGTCTTTCCTAGCACTCCCTGGATCACCAACTCTGGCCTTCTTTGAGGAACCAGGTTCCTCATCAGTATCAACCTTTCTCTTTGCAGTCTTGCAAACACTCTTCTCTTTTTTTATCAATCTTTACAGATCTTTCACCTAATTATTTCACCACATTCTTAGTAGCAACAACATTATCAAACTGAGTCAGACTTTTAGCTGACACAGAAGATCCCCCTTTTGGCTTGAGAAGACCATGCTTTTGTGATAACTTCCTAGTCAACGTACTAGGTTCCTCCGCTTCTTCTTCATCCACATTCACAACAAGCACTATCTTCTCATTTACAACTTTACCATCTTTCACTAATTTTCTTCTCCTTGACTTAGCTTGACTGTTCTTCAGCGCAGACTCAAGAGCCTCCTTCTTTTGAAACCTTGTTGTGGGTCACTTAGGAGTTGGCTCTTCACCAGAAACTACTGTACGCCTAAGTAGACTAGCAGTTAGTGAATCATCAGATTCCTCTTCGCTATCCTCCTTTTGTTCTCCAGACATAGGGCTTGTCTCAGTCATAATCACACTTAGAGGCTCAACATCTAAATGCAGAGATGAAGCAGGGTCAGTACTGACCTGGGTTCCTGAGAGAGACCCGGAGTTGGATCCTCCGAAGGCAGATCAAGTCCTCCAGCAGGTTCCCCGGTAGCACCCTCCTGTGCTGAAGGTTCAACAGGCACAAGCTCATTATCCTCTCCAATAGGCTCAGATTCTTCCCCCTTCATCTTAAGACCATCCTCACTTCCTCCAACAAAAAACCCTTCATTGGCGATGGACAATATATTTTCTATGGCTTCCTTTTCTTGTAGATCTATGAGAAACTTAGGAGAAGTAGGAGCGGTATCTGTGGACAAGGGATCAGGAGCAGTCTTTGTTGAGTCAATGATTTCATTTCCCCCAGTCTTGTCTACCTTTGACCCTTCTTCTATAGGAGAACTTGAGATTTCCCGATTTTCTTCATTCTCAGAAATACTCATTTCATCCCTCTTTTCTAGCAAGGTAAGAGAAGAGCTCTGGGCAATACCTCTTGTGGGAGTTGATGCTTTGCGACTCTTTTGACAACTAGAACTCAAATGAGTAGGAGAGGAGATGGAATGTGGGGGTGACTCTGTTCTAGGGTTTTGGTTATCAGTAGTCTGAGGAGGGGAGTTTGGCGTTGGTGTTTCAACTGGTGAGGACTCGGTGATACTAGAAATTATTTGATATTTAGCCATGGTGAGAAGAAGAGAGAATATTTGGTGAACTGAAGAGAGAAAGAATAGGAAACAGGTTTTGAAGTGTTGATGTGTGGAGTGTAATGACAGTGATAAATGTATTTATGATGAAAGAGGGACGGTTAGAAAGGGCAGCAGGTTTTAGGGAGTTGGGTCGATTAATAATGGGTGAGCCATTTGGGTTCAAATGACACAAAAATAAAAACTGACATGTTGATGACGTGGTACTTATTTTAATTGTTCAGAATTTGTGCAAGAGAGAATAGAGAAACTACTAACACGTGTCAAGAGAACCAGGTTTCCTAATTGATCTCTTATCTGTAAGTTTTTCCCTTTTTACCAGTGTATACGTCCTTAACTGCTTACTTGCTCCGTAATCATCAAGCGTGTCTACCTGTAACGGTATAGAGATGAGTTAGACTTTGCTAGAAAACACCTTTTAGCTAAGTTTACCTGAACATTTCTTTCATAGCCAATCATTGAGAGACCAGGTTCTCAATTGGGTTTTATCAACCCCAACGCCAAATAATTTTGCTCAGTGTTCTCTACTCAGGGCTTTGGTAAATATATCTGCAGTTTGATCTTCAGTGCTGCAGAATTTCATGCATATAAGCCCTTTTTCAACATTGTCTCTAAGGAAGTGATGACGTACATAATTATGCTTGGTCCTTTTATGTTGAATTGGATTTTTTGCCATGTTGAGTGCACTATTATTATCACATAAGAGAGGAACACAGTCTGAGAATACTCCAAAGTCTCCCAACTGTTGCTTGATCCACAAAACTTCAGCACAGCCAATGCCAGGTGCTACATATTCAGCTTCTACAGTTGAAAGTGCCACATAGTTCTACTTCCTTGTACCCTATGAGATTAAGCAAGAACCCAGGAAATATGCCATTCCAGACGTGCTTTTCTTGTCCACCAGATATTCTGCATAATCAGCGTCAGCATACCCAATAAGATCAAAGCTGTCACCTGAGGGATAATAGAGGACTAGGTCCTGCGTTCCTTTGAGATATCTCAGTATTCTCTTGGCAGCCTTCAGATAAGATTCCTTTGGATTGGATTAAAACCTTGCACAGAGACCCACGTTAAAAAAATTGTCTGGTCTGCTCAGTGAGATACAAGGGTGACCCTATGATCCCTCTATACATGGTCTGATTTACAGGTTCATCCATGTCTAGACGGGTGGCTGTGGCAATGGGCGTGTCCATGACTTTTGATGGTTCCATATCAAACCTTTTCAGCAGCTCCTTGATGTACTTCTGTTGACTTATCAATGTTACCTTCTTATATTGCTTCACTTGAAGTCCTAGGAAGAAATTAAGTTCTCCCATCATACTCATCTCAAATTCACTCCCCATGAGTTTTGCAAATTCTTCGCAGAGAGAATCAGCTGTGTCTCTAAAGATGATATCATCAACATACACCTGAACAATGAGCAGGTTCCTCCCTCGTTTCTTCAGAAAAAGAGTGTTGTCAATATTCCCTCTTGTAAAGCCATTTTCTAGAAGGAATTTTGACAGCTTTTCATACCAAGCCCTGGGAGCCTGTTTTAACCGGTACAATGCATTATCTAGTTAAAACACATGCTCAGGGTGCTCGTGTCACTCAAAACAAGGAGGTTGCTTGACATAGACTTCTTCTTTCAGATAGCCATTTAGAAATGCACTTTTGACATCCATATGGAACAGTGTGAACTCCATATGAGATGCAAAGGCAATTAGAATTTTAATGGCTTCCATTCGAGCGACCGGAGCAAATGTTTAATCATAATCAATCCCTTCTTCCTGAATGTAGCCTTGAACTATAAGCCTTGCCTTGTTTCTTGTTGTATTTCCAAACTCATCAAGTTTGTTCCTGAATACCCACCTGGTTCCTATGATGGTTCAATCTGCAGGTCGAGGAACTAGGTGCCATACCTTGTTCCTTTCAGATTGATGCGCTCCTCTTGCATGGCTATGATCTAGGTTGCATCTTTCAACGCTTATTTTATATTTTTGGGCTCTATTTGGGAAAGAAAGGCTGAGAAGGCAAGTGAGTTTCTTGCTTTTGATCTGGTTTGAACTCTTGAGTCAAGAGGAGTGACTATGTTGTCAAGAGGATGTGAACTTTTGAACCTCCAATTTGGTCCCTGAATCTTATTGGTAGATGAACCAGGTATGTCTGACTGGGGTTCTTGGGTGCTTCTTACTTCACAAAGTGGAGTTCCTTGGACTGCATCAACAACTCTATTTTCAGCTTCAATTGTTGTAATCGGGTGACCAAGTTCCTCTCCAATGGATGGAGATGTATTTGCATTATCTTCACTGGATTCCTTGACATGGCTCATTATATTTTCCTTTCCATTTGCCATGTCAATTACTTCACCTGGAACAGATAAGGGCTCTCCGTCTTGATCAACATGTCTGTCCTTCTCACAGTGGAGGTGAGCTTCATCAAAGATCACACGTATGCTTTCTTCGACACATTGAGTCCTTTTGTTGTACACTTTGTAAGCTTTGCTTTGAGATGAGTATCCCAGAAATATTCATTCATCAGTTTTGTCATCGAACTTTCCAAGAGCTTCCTCTTCATTGTTGTGAACAAAGCATTTACACCCAAAAGTTCTTAGATGTGTCAGCTTGGGCTTCCTTCAATTCAGCAGTTCATATGGAGTTTTGTTTAGAAGGGACCTGATAATGCACCTGTTCACCAAGTAGCATGCAGTATTGATAGCTTCTGCCCAGGAAATACTTTGCGATCCCACTGTGAATTAGCATTGTTCTTGCCATGTCTTTAAGAATTCTATTCTTCCTCTCCACAACACTATTTTGTTGAGGAGTTCTTGGAGCTGCAAAGTTGTGAGTGATGCCATTTTCAGTGCAGAATTCATCGAATTTGATATTGTCAAACTCCGTCCCATGATAAGATCTAATTGTCACGACCCAAACCGATGGGCTGCAATGGGCACCCGGTACCTTACTCAATCGAGTACCTGTGTAACGTATCTTTCATTTCATACTATCATAGGTAAATGAGCCGGAGAGGCTGTCATGAGATAAGTACAATAAAATATGGAGAAATACTCGACATTGGATGACCCAACATGTAATCCAAACTTATACATATGAGGTACGGGCCTATAAGGCCAAAATAACCAATCGTATACTAAACATAGGCCGACAAGGCCATACAAACTTTTACATACATGATATTTGTCTACAAGCCTCTAAAAATACACATCTAAATCATACTAACCAAATAAGTAACTCCGAAGTAAATGGAGCGCACCAACATCTTCGTCTGAGCTGATAGCCTACTTGAAGGGCTCTCGACCTATCTATCGGGACCTGCGAGTATGAAACGCAGCGTCCCCAAGCAAAAGGGACGTCGGTAGAAATAATATACCGAGTATGTAAGGAATGGAAATCGGTAAATAATAGACATGAGAGAGACATGGAGTAAAAGACTCGACATGTACGTTTACATAGCTCTGTGAATCATTTTATTTTTATAATGTCATGCATATGCGTATAAATGTCATACCGTGCATGGGTATATGTGTTCATAACATCATGAAGCCTCTGAGGGTATCCTATCATATCATCTCGGCCATTGTGGACAAATCATCAACGTATACCAGCTGATCAGGTGGTGGTGCGTATATAACGCCGTAACCTTTTCCCATATCCCATATACATATAATATACATATATACGCATTTATAACGCCATCTGGTCATGGGTCAATGTGCATGTATGCAATGCATGAGAAGTACGTCAATAAAATCTCTTGGAGTGTCATAAGACCATTATGCCTTTCAATAATATCATGAAGTAAACTTAATCAACTTACGTATTTTTCTGAGACCCATGAAAAGACGATAGAATAATATGACACATGGAGAATCAAGAACATAAGTATCTCTAGCATTTCTATGAATAGAGTCATTTATGGAAGTTGTGCATTCGCACGTTTCGTTTGCATCGTATGGATCATGCCAAATGAAAGAAGGGATAACCTTAACATACCTGAGTCGATTCTCTTGACAATCCCTCTAACACACATCAATTGCAACAACACGTAACAGCAATATCAGAGTATGAAAAAATCCGTATGATATTCTTTAGAAAGATTGCACCGTACTCTGTTATAATCGTAAAATCCCACTTTGAATTGTTGGATTTTGGTTGAAAGACATTTTCTTGAAAGCTTGAAGAACGACTAACGTTCTGATTTGTAATGACTTTTACTTGTCAATTCATGGCTAACCATTCTAATTGTAAGAATGGATAGTCATCAGATTGTAGTAGTTATTTATAAGATATATGGAATGAAGGGAATGTGTAGCTCACATATTAAATCCTTATGCCACCTAATCAAAGAATGACTCTTAGTCATTTCTTTATAAGGTGGCTAGCTGCCACGTTTTTGGGGTGGGGGGATTTTGATCTTTATCCACCAATTAATTAATTTACTTAGGTAATATCCCGCTACCCGGTAATTAACCAATTACCCGCATAATTAAGAAATGTCTCAAATTACTTAAAATTCTACTTATTTTTAATACACTTCATACATCCTACTATCATAGTCATATGGTACCTTGTATGGTACTAGTCCATAAATATCGAGAATTAGCGCTCAGCCCGAATTGTACCCCTAACATGCCAAACTTGGACGAAAATTTATTTTCTTTGACTTGCTTCCCCTCTCACCTTCATAAATTTTCTTATCACTTGTTTGAAATAGTATAATCCTTATAATCTTCAAATAATCTTTTCCTTAGACTGATGGCAATTACCTTACGACAAATTCAACGTACAATACTACAGGGTGCAACATCGTCGTAATTTAATACTGCAAAGCGTAACATCATCGTATTGTGGTACTGCAAGGCGTAACATCATCGTAATATAAACACTGCGGGATGTAATATCGACGTAATAATGCAGGGCGTAACATCATTCCCCCCTTTGGAACATTCGTCCTCGAATGTTGACTGATGCTTTTATCATTTTCATAACTTATAGCTCTTGTGAATACCTCAATACTTTCCTTGTCATTTAGGCAGTTGTTCTGTGTATAAATCCAAAGGCCAGGGCTTCCCCCCCCCCCCCCCCC
>NW_017670233.1:751080-809729 GCF_001879085.1 Nicotiana attenuata
CCCTACCCCCCCCCCCCCCCTCCTTTTTGGCCTCTTTCCACGCCATGACTTGTGATCGAATTCCTTTCAATCTTGTAAGTGTTGCTACCTTCTATCGTGCAGCCTCTACAATACTGACCTTGTAAGTGTGCCTATGCGACTTTTCTCTCCCTTTTTCCTCCAGCTTTTAGCCGATCTCTAGACCTTACTTTGTATACATACAAGTTTTAATAGGATGCCTCTCTGGGCATCTATAGGTGTACTGAAGTTCTTCGCTCGGTACTTTGTAGAACTTGCAAATATGGATATATCATATTTCATAGACCCGATTTTCCATCCGTATGACTTTACTGCATCTAAGTAGGTCATACTATACCATAACTCTTACCTCAATTTATCGTTACCGAGGTCTGCAACCAACTCCAGGTTACTCTCGTTGCTTATCCTTAAGACTGGTGGTCTAGTCTCATCTCATACTGTTGAACTTTTATCCATCTGTTGGTGATTCATCTTAATGTTGATTCATCATCTACCACTAATAACTTGATCTTTTATGTAACACCGCCGCTAGGTCTCGCGTCACACCGGGGACATCTGGAGTAATTAGATTGATCCACCTAGGGGTGATACTATACTTTCATAACCGTATCTCACAGCATCCCAATGTGATTCACCTTGCGTGGGTATTTTAGTCCCTTACAATTCATGAAATCCTCTTCAAGTCATTACTCAATCGAAGGCACATACGTCATCCTTTATCTATCACAATTATGCCCTTAAACTAACACCAGGGCAGCATTCCATCTCTTGTAAGCGCTACTAGTCTTAGACTCCTTTGAGTTCATTCTGGCTATAGGGAGCCTTCTATAAATTAGAGAATTCATCAGCTCTCTTATTTTCATGAGCTTAATCCCAAAGACTTATCAATTCTTGTCACCTTTTCACTTACCTTTTCTTATCCTTACTCTTGTCATCCTAAAATCTTGTCGATCTACCATACTTTAGCTTGCGACATACACATATCTACTCATACTTGTTCGCAACCTTCCTTCAACTTGCTTGCACCATAGATTTCCTTATGTTGTTCTGGAACATCAAGCGAGACATCACATCATCTCTAAATCTCCTTTATTCTCTTAAATAGACCTCTCAGTACCTAGAAACCATAGGCTGGAAGATATGCTACTGACGAGCTGCTATCATTCCTAGATATTAAATCCCAGTGCTTCTAGTCTTTCATCCGTAGTATGGACTATTCACAACCTTCTGCATTTGAGTATCTCGTACGGTGTTCACCTTCACTTTACTCTTATAATATTATATCACGTCTTCTATCTCTCTCATGACCTCCCTTCCACATAGGTATAATTCACATCCACAACTTGGAGATCTATTATAATACTTACACCTCTGGTGCATATACGATCTGGCGGTAGCTCCATACTGACTATTTATGAGGCTAGTACTCTTCTAACTGGCTTTCTCTTAGAGCCATTATAGAATATAGTTGTTGTGCTATCTCTCTTGCACCTCTAATATCAAGAGTGATTCTGCTATGTTCTCAATCATGATTCCTATAACTTCTGGGTCCAATAATCTACTTCGTTGATGTAACTCTTTAGTTTCCTCCTTCTTCTGATCGGCCAGTATGTCGGCTTAAGTTATCTTCCAATCTGCGGCTCATTGTATTAGTTATTACTTTAGCCCTTCATAGATGCTATGGAATATCCATGATACAATCTTCTAACAATTCATTCCTTTGTCTATGACCTAGGCTCAATTCTTTCTTTTAACTTATACCGAAATCTTCTACGAGTGTATGATTGTCAACATATATGCTGCATGGATAATACTCCAAACTCTTAACTGCGTTCATATCGTAACCAACTCCGGATCATTAATCGAATAATTTCTTTCGTTCCATCTTAGCTTTCTTTCAACGTATGCTATTACTTTTCCAGGTCTTTCTGCCCCTTGTTACGTCCATACTTAGCTTATCTTAGTGCCCATACATGCCAGAGTTTTCATGCAAATCATATGATCTCAAATATTACTTTTAATTTTACTTCCCGTTTATTAGCCACGGTAGATGCCACTTTCCTTTAGAGTGCTTACAACGTTGTTGTGAGACTGTTGTTACACGGCCATTTCCTCTTTAGGTCTTTGTGCTTAGGTTGAAGCCTTCTTTCTTATTTCCTCAGATAGTCTTTCATTGTAGTACTTAGGGAGGACCCTCTTACTCTTGTAAAGCTGCAAACTTGTGACGTCGTATACTCGACGGTTCATTTAATTTCCTTCCTTGCCTAAAACTATCCGTAGTTGCTTACCTCCACGCTCTTGTGCTTGTAGGGTTACTTCTGAACTAATATTTTGGCTGTCTTCACAATGGCACTCTCTTTTATTTCCGTAACACTCATACGATACCTTTTTAACTTCTCCTATATGGATATATATAAAGTATTATAATGACGTTACTGCAAAGCTAAATTCTCCATGTTGGGGTATATTTATCTTCCATGATTTGCTGATTTGTCTGTAACCTCTTGCCTGCTCATGACTAGGCTCTTCCTGAATCAACTACTATCATCCCATATTCCGCGTAATCTTTCTTGGGTTATTTCCTTTATTTTAACTTACCTCATGTACTGGCTCCTTATCTATCAACAACGTCCCGGGCAGGAACCCTTACTTCCCTTTCTTGACGTCGTGCTTACATAATGTTCTAGAATCATAGCATATAAGTAGGATTTGAGTAAGCGCAATCTCATCCCTTTCTCATTTTTATCGCACTCTTCCTTTACCATTCCATAGTTACTAGAACAACTTAATTTTGCCTTAATGTCACATCACTCCATATTCCCCCCTTTAGGGAAGTACTAAGATTTAGTGCTATGATGATCTACATATAGATGTTTTACCTTTTTATCTTTGGCGTCTGTTCACATCATCGATGACCCTTACTCGCCTTGCAGTAATCCTTCTGTGCCAAGGATAACAAAATTCCTTACTAGCGAGGGTGATACTGAGTATAACTGGCACATATAATCCCTTAAGCTTAACTTTGCTCACATTGCTTGCTTTAGGGAAGCGTCTTCCTGAAAGACCTTTCTCAGAATTTCTTATGAATCTTCTTCTGTTGTCCATTCTATTATGGCCGGAACGCAATCTGAAATTCTCATCATGCTGACCATTATCAAATCACTCAGTCCTTAATTCATGTTTAGTTTACCTTGTTCACCAGTCCATACTCATTTCTATTACTCTGGGGTCTAACTTTTCCTTCTGGTAGTCGCGTTGGAGTCACGAGCTTATTTCTTGAAATGAGGATATGACTTTATGGCCTAATTTCTTTTGTTGTCTCAAGGCCTGTCACCTCTCATCTTTTTCATCATTTGACTATAGATTCTATAACACTCTACCGTTGTCACCAATGTATCACATATCACTCATAATTCTTCCTTATCTCTCTTTCCATTACTCTGCTAATATTTTTGCCTATCCCTTTCTTGTGAAAATTTTAACAAGACATTCTTTCGCTTTTAGCTCTCCTTGCTTCATTCATCGGCTCTTCGAGTTGCTCAACGTCCTCGCTCTACTAGGGACGAGAGTCACACTAAGGTAATATTTATCCCATCCAGGCTTGTAGTGTCTATCTTCGGAATTTTTTTTATCATGCTAGTATTCACATCTAATCGTAATATTCTAGAGTGCATCACCTAGGTTTCTTACAAGGAGATCTATTAGCATTTTGCACTATCCTTCGGAAATATCAACTAAAGCAAACAATTCATTAATCATTTTGGGTTACTCTAACCCCAGTCGGATCCTGATATCCCGTCCTTCTCTTATACTACTTCTGTTAACTTCCATAAGACATAAATGAGATGGGTGTGGCCATTTGTACGTGCCTCTGTTATTGCTGAAAGTAACTCAAAAGGCTTATATTCTTCTGCCTTAATTTGTAAATACTGATAATCTTTATTAACTGGGTACCTCGTACCCTTCTCATCTTGTTCCTTTTACTTGTTGAAGCTTGTATCTGCCTTATGAATCTCTCATTGCCTTTTTCCATAGGGTGGATCAATATTCTTGCCTCAAGGCTCCTTATCGAGAGGCTTACACGTCTTAGTACACACATGATCTACTGAAGACCTTACATTTACTCATCATAAGTATCATGGAAAATCAAGTTCCTCTGCCTCAGCTACATGCAATCTCGTACCAATCGTCTTTCTATATGTAGGCATCGTCGAATTATGAATAAGATAGAGTTTAGAAAATTGAGTTCATATAACTAAGCTCTACCACACGATCTAGAGTAAGAAGAAAGAGTGATAGTCCTAAATGTCCTGTAGCCTCCTCCTTATAAGTGTGGTGCACGACACACCCATAAACAAGACTCTACTAGACACGACTTGTAGACTCCCTAGGACAGAACTGCTCTTATACCACTTTTGTCATAACCCAAACTAATGGGCCGCAATGGACACCCGGTACGTTACTCAACCGAGTACCTACGTAACGTATCTTTCATTTCATACTATCATAGGTAAATGAGCCAGAGAGGCTGTCATGAGACAAGTACAATAAAATATGGAGAAATACTCGACGTTGGACGATCCAACATGTAATCCAAACTTATACTTATGATGTACGGGCCTATAAGGCCAAAATAACCACTCGTATACTGAAGTACATGATATTTGTCTACAATCCTCTACGAATACACATCTAAATCATACTAACCGAACAAGCAACTTCGAAGCAAATGGAGCGCACCAACATCTTCTGCTGAGCCGATAGCCTACTTAGAGGGCTCGCGACCTATCTATTGCGACCTGCGGGCATGAAACGCAGCGTTCCCAGGCAAAAGGGACGTCAGTACAAATAATGTACCGAGTATGTAAGGAATGAAAATCAGTAGATATGACATGAGAGAGACATGGAGTAAAAGACTCGACATGTACGTTTGCATAGCTCTGTAAATCATTTCATTTTTATAATGTCATGCATATGCGTATAAATGTCATACCGTGCATGGGTATATATGTATAACATCATCAAGCCTCTGTGGGCATCCCATCATATCATCTCGACCACTGTAGGCAAATCATCAACGTATACCAGCTGATCAGGTGGTGTTGCGTATATAACACCGTAACCTTTTCCCATATCCCATATATATATAGTATACATATATACGCGTATATAACGCCATCTGGTCATGGGTCAATTTACATGTATGCAATGTATGAGAAGTACGTCAATAAAATCTCTTGAAGTGTCATAAGACCATTATGCCTTTCAATAATATCATGAAGTAAACTTTATCAACTTACGTATTTTTCTGAGACCCATGAAAAGACGATAGAATAATATGACACATGGAGAATCAAGAACATAAGTATCTCTAGCATTTCTATGAATAGAGTCATTTATGGAAGTTGTGCATTCGCACGTTTCGTTTGCATCGTATGGATCATGCCAAATGAAAGAAGGGATAACCTTAACATACCTGAGTCGATTCTCTTGACAATCCCTCTAACACACGTCAATTGCAGCAACACATAATGGCCAGATCAGAGTAAGAAAAAATCTATATGATATTCTTGAGAAAGATTGCACCGTAGTCCGTTATAATTGCAAAATCCCACTTTGAATTGTTGGATTTTGGTTGAAAGACATTTTGTTGAAAGCTTGAAGAACGACTAACGTTCTGACTTGTAATGACTTTTACTTGTCAGTTCATGGCTAACCATTCTAATTGTAAGAATGGATAGTCTTCAGATTGTAGTAGTTATTTATAAGATATATGGAATGAAGGGAATGTGTAGCTAACACATTAAATCCTTATGCCACCTCAAAGAATGACTCTTAGTCATTTCTTTATAAGGTGGCTAGCTGCCATGTTGGGGGTGGGGAGATTTTTATCTTTATCCAACAATTAATTAATTTACTTAGGTAATATCCCGCTACCCGATAATTAACCAATTACCCACATAATTAAGAATTGACTCAAATTACTTAAAATTCTACTTATTTTTAATATATTTTATACATCCTACTATCATATTCATATGGTACACCTTGTATGTACTAGTCCAAAAATATCGGGTATTAACGCTCGGCCCGAATTGTACCCCCAACATGCCAAACTTGGACGAAAATTCATTTTCTTTGACTTTCTTCCCCTCTCACCTTCACGAATTTTCTCATCACTTGTTTGAAATAGTTTAATCCTTATAATCTCCAAATAATCTTTTCCTTAGACTGATGTCAATTACCTTACGACAAATTCAACGTACAATACTACAGGGTGCAACATCGTCGTAATTTAATACTGCAAAGCGTAACATCATCGTTATGTGGTACTGCAAGGCATAACATCATCGTAATATAAACACTGCGGGACGTAATATTGACGTAATATAGCGGGGCGTAACACTAATGCAGGCTACTTTATTACCCATCTTCACTTGGATTTTCTTGACAAAAGCAACAAACACTTCAAAGGTTTCATCCTTGGTCCTGAGGAACAAAGTCCAGGTGAATCTGGAATAGTCATCAACTATCACAAAGATGTACTTCTTTCCTCCTCAGGTTGGCACCCTCACAGGTCCACATAGATCCATGTGAAGGAGATTAAGTAGCCTTGAGGTGCTGACTTCCTTTTTGGGCTTGAATTAGGATCTGATTTGCTTCCCTTTCACACATGCATCACATACTTTGTGATCCTTGAAGCTTGTCTTGGGCAGCCACAACCAGTCCTCTAACTATTGTCACACGTGAACTTGCATGCCANGATTTGGGAAACGCTTAGCAAGCTGTACTTCAATCCGTTCACGTAGTACACATTTCCGATTGAGTGAGAGAGACTTCCCAATCCTTCTGACTCCTATAATGTATCCCTTCTTGCCATTTCCAAAGGATACACTCCCTCCTTGCAGGGTCTTAAGTGAAAGGAAATCATTTGTACTTCCAGTCATTGCTGATATCCAATTTTTCCCTCATATATTTTAAAAAAAAGCATATATACTTTCAAAATAGTGCATGAGCATCAACCAGTATTTTTTCGTAATTTTTAAAAGGATTTTAATTAATTTATTCCAACATTTTATTATCTAAATAATTACTAATTGGATCAAAAATAATTTTACAACGATTTATTGCTTAATTTTCATCATTTATACTTAAATTGAGCTTTAATAATTTTATGCATAATTATATTTGTATCTTTAGGCTATAATTGCAATAACTTTGCAATAATAGCCCATATATGCATAATTACATTATTTACACAGGAAATGAATTTTTTATATTTTAATAATATTACATAATTATTTTAAATCATTTACATATACGAATAGCATTTTTATCATTTATTAATTATTTTTATAAATTATTTTATTAATTTAAGTGGGTATTTAAAGCATAACCTTTTTTAAATTAAATTTTCGGACCTCCCAGCCCAATACTAGCCAGCCCAATTATCCTAACCCATAACCCAATACCCAAACCCAACTACCCATACCCAAACCCAAGTACCCGTACCCGCCNTGGGTAATTTAAACATAGCCTTTTTCAATTAAATTTTCGGACCTCCCAGCCTAATACTAGACAGTCCAACTTATCCTAACCAATAACCCAACTACCAAACCCAACTACCCATACCCAAAACTAAGTACCTGTACCTGCGCTGCCTAAATCTAATCTTGGCCGTTGATCTCAGAAGATCAACGGCCCTAAATCAACCGACACCTTTTAATGTACCAAACCCAAACCCTACCATCATTTCCCCCCAATCCGCCGCCTTTGGATCCCTTATCTCCTCTCTTCTCTTTGACGTCCCCTCAAACCCTAGCCCTACCGTCACAACTCCCCTCTTGATTCATGGGATTTTCCTTTCGATTTCACGCCTTATCTGGCCTCACCTCTCTACTAGTTATATGATTTCTATATTGCTTGATGTGAATCTCAAGAGACTCGAACCAAATCTGGTTTATTTCTCGATTATTCCGTCTATGTTCACTCTGATACCTGTGAGTACGAGTATTTTCGTATTTTTGGGCTTTCAAATTTTAGGTTCAAACAAGATTTGATTCGCTTCTGTCTATTTTCATGAACCTAGCTATTTTCTGGTTGAATCCGTTTAGATCTCTTTAGATCTGAAGCTATTTTGTGTTTATTTGGTATTTCTCCCTTAAAATTTTCTGTTTTTACTATTATTATTGACCGATTTCATTTACTCTAAAAGCTAGGGTTTTGATTTCTGATGGATTTTTGTAAAAAGGTTTTAGCGTTTAAATATTTTCATCTCTGATTTTCTTATTTACTTTTTCGACTGATTTTTACTTTATCTAATCAAGCTCCATCTTTGTCTTTGTATTTCTTAGGGTTTCGATTATTTTACTATTTATTCTAATGTCTTTTGCCCGTTTACCTTTAATTCTGTCAATTAAGTGTTAATTAATTCTACTTACCTAAATTAGGGTTTGGGAATAAACTTTCCTTTAGTACCTGTATTTGCTTATTAAGATGTTACCTGTTCTTACCTTATTTATGTGATTAATTATCTGTACTATTGGCTTGATTTTGTGTTCTGACTCCTAATTGATTTTGGAATTAGTTCTTACCTTATTTAACCTTATTCTTAATTACTGATTGATTCCGTGTGAGATTTTCCTTAAATTAAGTTAGACTTACTCGATTTTGTCCTGTTAATTGATTCATGCTAACCTTAATTGTTTGTTAATTGATTTCATACCTTATTTGTATGTGATTGGTTCATTACCTTATTTGTTTTACTCTATTGTATACTATAAAACCCATCCCTTGTTCTGATTTTAAACACGCTTTACAACCCCTTTTATAACAACTTTACAGCTTTCAAACACTATGCTCTAAAAAACTTGAGCTTTCTCTTTCTATTGTTCTGATTTCTGCACTATTTGGCCGGCTGAAAGCCAAGGCCAGATTCTCTGGATTCTGACTGCTATTGCATTCCTGTTTGCTTTCTTCTCAACTGGTATGCCTTAACTATTATTTTTCTATTATATTCTATATGCTTTATTCGATTAGTCTATTTAAATTTTCAGCATGCTTTTGCTTTCTATGCGACTACATGATCCCACTTAGTGATAATGCTAAACTAAGTTACCTTCAAAATGTGAAACCCTATCTAATTCAGTTGTGTGTTCCTTGTTCTGAACATTGCTAGATACTGCATGCATGTAATCAAATATGTGGCTAATTCATGTACCCTGTCTGCTTACTAATTGTTTCTGTACTTAAGCCATTGTTGTTTAATATTAGCATAATGATCTAGCTTAATCAAAATGAAAATTTATCTGAAGTATGTTCTGAACATGAATTCTGTTTGGCGCAGTTTTGTTTGCAATCCTGTAATCCGAATCTGTTATGCTTCTGAAAATTAAGCTATTTTCTAAACCTGTCCCCCCTTATCCTTTATGCACTGGTTTTTCATAGTTCTACTCTTAGTTATTTAGGTTCCTACCACCCTAGTGTGAGCACTGCCTAAGGTCCCTGAGGCTCCTTTGTACTCTGACACATTGGGGCTAGTTTTCCAATCTTTTATGAAATATGTGTTGAATGTGTGGTTCTAGTATGAGCATTGCCCGGGGTCCCTGAGGCTCTTTGGGAACTTTGACACATTGAAAGCCTGGTTTAAGGTGTTGTGAATGGATCACTGTTATTGCTTCAAAGTTTCTATGTTTGAAGGCTTGGTCCCCAGGTTTATATTGGGCCTATGAAGGCTCCCTATAGTGTAGTAGATATTGTTATGTAATTTATTCATTCTGGGCTATAATAATCCATGTAATAAATAGATTTGGGTTTATTAGTAAAAGCTGGGGGGGGGGGGGGGTTCTATATCTTTGTTTAAAAGTAGGTTGAAATCCTGCCTATAGGGTTTAATTATATTGATCGAATCATACGAATGCCATACTTGTTTAGAGATAGTGCCTATAGGATTTTTCTGGTTGTTTGTGACTCTGTATTTACACATTTTTGGCATACTAGAGATACTGCTTATAGGCTTTCTGTTAATTCTGCATTAGAAATCCTGTTCATAGGATCTGTACATATTTCCAACCCAACGTGCATTAGTGATCATGTATATAGGATTCAATATGTGTGAATTAACAAACTTTCGTGGCAATGTGCTTAAAATTCTGCCCACATGTGATTAATAGATATCCTGCCTATAGGAGATAAAAAAATTAGTTTCAATTTAGATACCATGCCTATAGGAATAAAGAAGGAATCAATTTCAAAACCTAGAAATCATGTCTATAGGATTTAAACTAATAGATATCATGCTTATATGATCTTAAAGGGATAAAACATGTCTAAACGAGTTAAAATCAGTAATTTGCTTAGAAACCATGTTGGAGGTCTATAATTAACAGTTGTAGATACCATGCCTATAGGATTCTGTTAATCACTTAGGCAAATCTGTAGGGTTATTAATGATTCTGGGGTCTAAAACTGTGATATCTTACTGCCTGAAAATGCTCAGATTCAAGGCTTAATAAAATCAGTAGGCAAATTGATAGGTCCCGATGCCCGCCTTAATAAAACTGATGTCTTGCATTCTATTTCTGCTCATCTAGATATCCTGTCTATAGGATCCTAAATTAACAAAATCCGTTGATTTAACTGCGTGCATTTGTTGTCTAATTGTGGAGGTTAATATGAGCCCTTATTTGCTCCTTACATTATACTCTTATTTGAATTTTGTTTGTCGCCTAGATTTTCTCATTTTAAGCAACATATGTCAGTCTAGAACTGTAAGGCCCCGTAAAAATTTATGCTCAAAACCTAGTAGCTTGTAGTGTCAGGTTCCGAATATGTGTTGGGAATGTGTAAAACTCTTCGCGGCTCGCAAGCTCTCCGCGGTTCGGACCCATCGTACTGATCTAAGTATTTAAAAATCAAAGAACCAAGATTTTCCAGAAAAGTGTTATTTTGCGGTCTAGAATGCGGTCGCAGATCATGTATGCGGATCGCATTTCTGCCGCAGAATGAGTCAGTGGTTTGGTTAAAATTAAGGTCAAAAATGTGGTCCATTATGCGACGGCATAACTGATATGCGGACCGCATTTCTATCGAAAAGTGAGTCAATGTGTCAGTCAAATTTGAGGTCAAAAATATGGTGCATTATGCGACCTCAAAATGGGTATGCGGAACCAAACAGTAGGATTGGATTTTTGGAGCACTTTCGCGGTCCATTCTGCGGACCGCATTTCATCTCTGCGGTCGCAAAGTGCGACCGCATATCTGACTCGGGTGCCTATTTTTCTAAATTTTAAACCCGACCCCCTTTTTAATAAAACACCCCAACCCCTCATTTTAACAAGTTTTCTGAACAAAATAAGAGAGAGGAAGAGAGGGTTCTTGAGAGAGAAAGTCATCTTCATCGAATTTGATTCTTCAAAACTATCAGAGCCAGGAAATTTCAAAGTGATTATCTTCATCCCCATTCTTGCAGGTAAAATCCCTAACCCTTTTCATTGATTTTCAGGTTTAAACATAAAGGGAGATTCTCATGCATTGGTTCTTGAAAACAAAGTTGAAACATACATGCATGACTTTTAAGACCTAAAACCTAGTAAGGGAAATTGGGTAGAAGTAGAGGTTTGCAAAAGAAGGGTTGATAACCTAAAAATGTTCGGGTAGTAATTGTGAGCTTCAATTCTAAGAAATATGTGTTAACTTGTGCACTAGATTGACGTTGCTAGACCGTTTGGTGAATTGAAAGTAGAAGTTAAAAGGAAATTTGCCTCCAGGTATGTATGGCTAACTTTAACCTTTGTAGAGTCACCTTGTTTGGTGTACGAGTATTTGGTATGTGTTACTTATGTGGACTATTTGTGAATTTGTTTGCTTTACGGGTGTTAAGGCAGGATGGCCTATTTCATGAATTCTTGCGATTAATATGCCTTGAACATTGTTGGTTAAACGTTCCGATATGATGGTGTACATAAATGGCTACAAACCATGTGTGTGTGTAAATGTGTCTATGTGGTAAGGGCTGTGTAGTAAATGATGGAAATAAGTCATAATTGATACAAATGGAAACTCTTTGTGAATTGTTATTGTTGTTGTGAAATGATATTCTGGATGGCCGGAAGCCATGTGATTGAACTGTGGACTATTGTTGTTGTGTGAAATGTGATTGTCCGGTGGGATCGGGTTGCGCGCTGCAACACAAAATGATAAATTGTGGGTTGGGGTGATAAGGGTGGCCAAGGTAATAAGTGTGTAAAAGTGATCGAAATCACTATTGAAATGAACGTATGTGAAAGTTGTGAAATCGTTGATGTAATGAAATAATGTTGGAAGGGAAAAAAGGAGAGATTGTGAAACTTGTTTGACTTTGGTTGTTCCTTTCATGTGCATTTGATTGTTGATTCTATTACTGTACATTACTTGTGTATTGTTGGAGTTTACTTGGGGTAAAGTTTGTTCATACATACCAGTACAATTCAAATATACTGACGTCCCTTTTGCCGGGGGCGCTACATTCGTGTTATGATTGTAGGTGGATCTATAGCAGGTACTCCAGTCCACCGTCCGTAGCACTCCTTCACTTTCCCTCAGCTGAATTGGTAAGCCCCTTTTCTCTCGGGGCCCTACGTGGCTCATGCCGCTTTTATTCCGGAGTCTTGTCTTGGCATTTATGTAAGGTATAGCCGGAGCCTTGTTGCCGGCAAGTATTGTATCATCCTTTTGTATCCTTAGAGGCTCCGTAGACACAATGTGGGTGGTGTACATATGTATTTTGGGTAAGTAATGGTACGGTTCGGAATCGTGATCCACATTGGTAAATGTTGTAAGTATTTGGTATCATATGATGGTAATGATAAAAAGTAGAAATGAATTCAAGTTGTAAGCTTATGCTTAAGTTATAAATGGATATTTCACAGGAATAATGTATATTGAAATCACGGGGTAACGCGTGGGATAGGAAAGGCAATTCCAGGTCCGCTTGACTGGGGTCCTCCGGTTGAGCGCCGGTCGCGTCCCTCGATTTTGGGGCGTGACAAGAACCACCCTACATAGAGGTCCTAAATACCTCCAGGACCATAGGTAAGGGACGGGTAGTGCATGCATAAGGCACGAGTTAGAATCTATTAGAATGCTTAGGTAACAACTGAAAGATAGTAATTGGGTAGTAAAGGAAATGATAGCCCATGCGCTAATTCTATGAGTAAAATCCTGACTTGAGGGAGTTGCAAAGCATTAAATGGAATGATCCTATAGGCTAAAAAACTTAGGACCACCCCCTATACTCCTGTGTAGAAATAAGTTTAATATTGTATCTGTCTAATTTGTTTTCTCCCCTTTTAAGACTAATTCGCTTAATTTAAGTTCGGCCGGGACCCACCGTTGTGGACCTCGAGGGGCGCCTAACACCTTCCCCTCAAGGTAATTCGAGCCCTCACCCGATCTCTGGTAATGCAAACTAGTTTCATGAGTTAACTGCTCTAGGTGCCCAAACGCACCTTGATCCGTTAGGTGGCAACTCTTCAAATCCCTTACCCCGTCCCAAAAGAAAGGGAGTTGTCTCAGAAATATCGAAACCCGATTTCGCGAGAAAAAGGGGGCGTGACAGCATGGCGACTCTGCTGGGGATATCTTTAGGCTCTTACCATAACGAACTTATTTGTGAATTAGTCTTTAAGCATATCTTTAATACTTGCACACCCCTTCCCATTCTATGTGAATTTATTTGTCATTTATGATCTCCCTCCCCTGCTTTATCACTTTTACTATGGAAACTGACTTATTTCCTTGTTTATTCTTTTCTTAAATGTCTTTGCAATTATTAAATATCGCATTTCATCGTTATTCATCATGCAAATACTTGACAACATGTTGTTTTCTTTTTTTGCATAACTTCATGCTCAACATCATATTCCACTCGTGCGTACTAATACCATAGCGGCACTTAATGAGTGTCCGCCCTCTTCCTAAAATCACCCTTTAAATTCGGAAAGGCTTATTTGCGGTAAAACTAGTCGATCAGCGGTGCAGTCGATGGTTTCGTGCCTTTCCCTCTCAAGTTGTCTGCTTGAGGGTACCAGTCTAGACTTCTATAGAAACCTTGCTCTGATAAACAATTGTACATGCATCATGGTCAAACGTAGCCAGGGTTAATATGCTGTCCACATAATAAGCCTCTAAGAAAGCCTTGTCCAAAGTCCACCGAGATTTCCATAATCCCAATGGACGCAATCACAATATGTGCATTATTTGGAGAGTAAATGCCGACATGCTAATTGTTAATGTGTAAGTAGTCGAATTCGGAGGGGGCAAAGGTCTAACTCTGTTCATTTTGCAGAAAATGAGGCATGAAGTCCCCAGGTTTGGCATGGTTCGAAGTATACCACCGTTGTTGTCGGACTAGTGGGAAAATATTTCGCCAAGCGATAAAAATCACGTGAAAAGGGTTCTTGGAAATTTACCTTCCTTATTGGACATCCAACCAAACAACATGCTGATCGAAGCTACTACTATGTTATAGGACGGAGAAAGAGCTGTATTCCATTTTGGTGACATAGAAATGACTCCTCTCCGAGAAGAAATCGGAGGGTTCGCTGGATTACCATGGGATAGTCCCGGTTTACTTGTACCAGAAAACCGCAATACTAGGGGGTTTTTGAAAATGATGGGCCTGAGAAAGAATGAGGACTTGGAGTGCTTGAAGAAGTCTTACATTCCCTTTGACTTCCTCTATGAACGATACGAGCACAACAAATCTTACTATATCTTTCAAGACGAATTCTCCATCACTTCTCTAGGTTGGACTCATCGCAGGGTTTTTGTATTCAGCGTCTGCTTTCTGGGTATGATAGTGTTCCCAAGCCATGGGGATAGAATTCACATCAGGGTGGCCATGGTAACCAGAGCTTTAATGGAGGGAATTGAGGGACAAACCTATACTATTGTCCCGATGATTGTAGCAGACATATACCGAGCTCTGGATCGTTGCAAGAAGGGGTTCAAACACATTGAGGGTTGTAACTTGCTACTACAGATTTGGTTATTAGAACATCATCAGAGGGGTCAGTACCACCAAGAGTTTCCACGGAGACCATGGAACGATCACATCGCTTTCCACCATCCTAAAAGAATGACCTTTATCCCAGACAGATTTGCACAACCAGAGAACGCTACAGAATGGGCACAGTTTTTCAACAATTTGACCGAGGACCAGGTTCACTGGAAGTTCGAGTGGTTCCCTACCGATGAATTCATCATCAGATCCAGGGATGTTCTGCACTTGGTATTGATAGGGTTAAGAGGAATACATCCCTATGTCCCTATCAGGGTTATGGGACAAGCTGGTAGAAAACAAGCCATACCACGAATCTCCAAAATGAGCCATTACAGAGCCGATTTTTAGGATGGCGTTGTTCCGTACAAATGTGAGGCCCAGCATATGTGGCTTTTGAAGGTTATTGTGGAAAAGGATACCATCGAGCCAGATCGATATCATGCCGGTCCTGTGTACTTCTACCAATCATGGTTGGAAGATAATATAGTAGGAATATTCAAGCCAAAGGTTGGTCAAGGAAACAGGGTCATAGATGAAGTCGCTGAAGCACAAGTGAAGTATGAGAGGCTACATATGAGGGTCCTTGAATCCAAAGCCAAGCATCTGGAGCAACACAAGTTCGACATGGAATCAATAAACGAGTGGAAAGAAATGGCTACAAGGTCGGCGAAAAGGTTGGAGTACTTGGAGCAGGGTCTAATGGAACTAGAAGGGAAGATGAGGAAAAGGGTCGTAGATTGTCAGAATGCAGAAGGAAACGAAGGAGGACATCTAGCGAGGACATACCTGCTACTAGACATGCACGACCTGGGGAATTTGATTGATGGAGCCAAGAGGGCTGTCACGCCCCAAAATCCAAGGAGCACGACCGGCGCTCAACCGAGTAAACCCGACTGAGCAAGCCTGGCAGGTTTCATACATACTACCCAACTCATAATTAAATAAGGGATAGACTCCATTAATCAAATTCTATCAACATAGAATTAACGATTTCCATCTCATTGTCATTAGCAACTTCATTTCGCCACTTTAAGGGTATTACAAGTTACATACATCATTGCCAAACATCAATATTTCTACTTTTAATTGCCAATACCTGACACTACCCACAATCTGTCTGCGGAGCCTCTAAATATAACTGAAGAATAATACAGAAATGCCGGTAACAAGGCTCCGGCTATACCTTACACGAATACAAAAAATAAGACTCCGGGAAGAACAACGGCATAAGCCACGCAGGGCCCCGAGGGGAAAGGAGCTCACCAATACAGCTGACGGAAAGTGGAGGGGGTGCTACTGCCGGTGGACTGGAGTGCCTGCTATAGAACCACCTACAATCATAACACGAGTGTAGCGCCCCCGGCAAAAGGGACGTCAGTACATTTGAATTGTACTGGTATGTATAACTAAACACCATTTTACTAGAAAGAACTATCAAACAGATACAAGCAAATAATATGGGCAAATCAAAGAAGCAATTCATATAATCTTTCATACAATTTCCACAACATTGATTAGGGCATTTCTGTCACGTGTTCACCACTGTTCTCATTACCACCGCCATCTCGAGCGGAGTCCGATCACGACCCGACCGGTTAGGTCACCTCATTGGAGGCATTACTCTCAATCAATATTTCATTTCCCTTATCCAGAATCCAATATCAGCACATTACCACCATGTGTGCGGCATGGTGTCCGATCACGACCCGATCGGCTAGGTCACCTCATTAGAGGCATTACTCCATTCTCATTAGTCAACACTTCAAATCTTTATCCCACACATATCATAACAATTCCTGGGGCACTCATGGCTACCATCATCACATCGTTTCCCTTTTTTTAATATTCATTTTACAAGTTGTAAACATAGACACATATATCAAGGATAATTCAAATTGCAATCACAGGTAAATGAGCACATAGCTAGCATGAATAATTCTTTGTTTCAATGTTGGCTTATAGCCCAAGTATTTCAACGCATAACTGTACTTTTCATCATTATCTAATTGTCAAGATTGACACATTATTTAGATTGAGGCACATCCTTCACGAATATGTATAGATAATTGCAAATCAATTAATGCGTAATAACAAGCAATATGCTAACCAATTCAACTCTTACCATGCTTTCATAAATGACAGCGGAGCTCAATTTCTAATAAAAAGGGGGTTTTAGCCATACATACCTTTCTTGAGCTTTCCTTTAATTACTACGATATTCCGGAAATTCTAGCAACTTCAATCTATTTGAGACATAGCAAAATTGAACACAAATTAGGAAGATATTCATAATTCTAGCTCATTTGAGCATTTTATCAAATACTAGTTGACTATCTTGATTTCAAATCCCCTTTTCAAGATTTTCTTCATTCCCTAACCCAATCTTTACTTATTTATGTTAAACGAACTTCCCATAAACCTAAGTTGTACATGCATGTATACATAATAGCATTACACCCAATAATCATACCTCAATACCCCATCTTATACTCCAAACTCGAAATTAAAAACCTAGGGTATAGAATCTTACCTCTTAGATGAACAACTTGTGATTGGGTTCTTTGATTCTTGAAGATTGATGCAAGGTTTGGATGATTTAAATGTTGGGTTCCTCCTTCTCTCTCTAAAATGCTCTCACCTCTCTCTAAAATCAGTAGAAAATGACCCCAAAATGAACTCTGAAGCCTATATATTAAAATGGGGTCGGGTTATAAAAATTAGAAAATTAACCCTCGGATGTCAAGTCTGCTATAGCAGAATCCACCGCAAAATGGGAATGCGGGCCGCAGTTTTGTCGCAGAACTCGTTGCCCAAAACTGGGTTGTTATGTCTCAATCTGCGACCATTCTACGACCGCAGAATGGTTATGCGGTCTGCAGAGTTGAATCTGCGATCGCAGATTTCACGCAGAATTGCATTTTTCGAGCTTTTGGTAATTTGATCATAACTTTGAGTAGGAAGGTCCAAATGACGAACGGTTTGAAGAGTTGGAAACTAGACTCGAAGAACTTTCAGTTGATAGGTTATCCATCACCTAGAACCTTATAGATATTTAGATATGCTCGTTCAAAGTAGGGACTAGTGCAAGATCGTTGGGAATTTTAGCCTATTATGGACTTTTTCCAATTTTTCTTAGACTTAGGCGTTTCCTTGGATCCCAAATTACTTACTGTAAGACTTATACACATATTTACCAAATCCAATGGATGTACACTATGTTAATAGCACATAAAAATATTATAATAAGCCTATGTGACACCACGAAATCTTAAATTACTTAGCGAAAATTTTCGGGGCCTTACATTCTCCCCCCCTTAGGATCATTCGTCCTCGAATGAGGAGTAGATCCCGACTTAAACGTTTAATATAATAAATCTCTTTTCTCACCTACCTCAAGACTCTAAATTTTGACTAACTCCTAAATTTTTCAGAAATTTCGACAGAGTCTCCTTTGTAACTAGGCCTATCCGCCTGCCAGAGAGTCACAAAAATTATCTTAAAAACACATCCACAACTAGACAGAGCACTACGGTGTATATATCGACCATACTAATCTTAGTATTACAAGCACCTTATCATAGGGATACCAGAACATGGACTACACAGTTTTAGAGAAAAACACCTATATGACACCTTTCAAGTCATTACTAATTGATATTCAATCAAGCAAGAAATATTTTCCTTCCATGACACTTTCAGCCTTCCTAATGACCTTCTCAACTTACCATCTCTATCATGACACATTCTTGGAAATAATATCAACTCCCAAACATACATAGCAAGGATGACAGACAGACACCTCGCGTGAGTTAACTATCCATTGGCTTTACCTTTAATAATTTCCACTGTACAAATTACATTCCACCGGATATTGCAATTCATGGTAACAACAACAACCCACAATTCCATCACATGGCCTAATACCAGCAAGAATATCATTTCATAGTAACCAAACAATCATGTGTTCATAATAGTCCTTACCAGCCATTAATGTAATCACAAAGGTGTTCATCAACAAGAATATAATTTCATTTCAATCAATAATCCATATGAAGTCAAGTCACGATGATTCTTGCCAGTAGTGCATCATATAAGATATTACCATGATCATATAGTTCAATCAAATCAATTCATACCCCTCGTTTATCACTACCTTCTTAGACACAAACATATGGAAACACAAAGTACATGAGGAACAGTTACGGGGAACATCATACTCCTAGCGCAACCTAATGTGGAATACACTTATGTTGCCTTTATTATCAACTCACATAACATTTTCAGGGGAAAATATGGAGAATAGCCTACTCGTACTCACCCTCCAAACTCTAAATCTCTGGGCGAACACTCACACTTATCCCTTGATGACCTTCAACAATTACTCTAAGATGTGCTATCTTAAACTTACCATAAAATTACCTATCAAATATACATGTGATCACACTATGAAGCTTCATCCTTGACTTGGCTGAACTTACAATACCCCATGGATCTAATACGATGAGGAACAACAGAGTTCAAGCTCAGACTGGAGTTATTCAGGAATCCATTAACGTGCTGAGCAGAGCATTTCATGAGGTTATATGCTAAGAGACACAGAAGGTTACAACTAAAGATACTGACATGGTTAATCATTGTGGGGACATCAATTATTAGACAAATAAGGCATATGGGTAACTCGTACATTGGCAATAGGAATCATTAAGGAGGAATACTCAAGTACGCGAACCACTCGTTTCCTAGAGTGTAGGGAAAATCAATTTATCAAAGATGAGAATACTCTGGCACCTTGAACGTGATATGGGACTCAAAATACATGAAGTTGAGTTACACTCCTGACATTAGCTGACACAAGGAATCTATGCTATAAGACCATGAGGATGAAAATGAAGGTAAACACTTATGAGATTATCATAATTCAAGCAGCTTAACCTTCCCTGACAATTGACCCCATATGAGAGAACTAAAGGTACGACAACTTTCCTTCCAAATCAATATGCTCATGATATGTGCAAAAATCTGAAGGTATCCAATCTCACCCCCTTTCATGAGTAAAACCACATAGCTCGGACATCTAAATGTTGGGATGAAATCATGTACTGGTTAGAGGCATTCTAATGGTTAACATGATGCTTCGGGGAGAAAGAAAAATGACACTCCTATTCACCCACGGAGGTGTAGTACCAAGGGTAGCAAAGCTCCCCTCTCATGACAATGATATAGTCAATTATCCTAGAATCCGAGTGAGAAGAAAGCCACGTGACCCAACTAATCCGACCCATTTAAGACTTTTGAAAAAGGTATACACTTTGGTTTGAAATCATGGCAATCGAATCTCGAACTTTAAGGAAAATCATTACTTTTGAAACCCATGAGACGAGCCCTCGTAGTCTTAGAAAATCAATAACAATGGCGAGAAGGTACTTAAAACCATTACGAGTTGGTATAAGACAAGACCTCAAAGTGCCCACATGGATAAGTTCGAAAGAATGAGACGTCTTAATGCATTTATCGAGGAGAAATAACCTGGGTTATCTAGTCACATGGACAAGCAGAGAAGATAAATGGTTGTTCGAAGAACATCTATAAAGAAAACCAGCAATATTTATTTATTCTAACAAAAGGAATATGTCCCCATCCTCAATACTACAAGACTTCCTCTTTGATGCCATGAAACATAAATGAATTCTACAATGAGAGTCATCAGATGAAATGGATAGTAGGGTAGCAAAACTAATGAGCACCATTCAGAACCAACGAGCTTAAACCAAGTTGAAGATATTAGAAGTTTGTAGGAAAGGAGAAATTTGCCCACTCTCGGGGCGCTTGTAGAGTACATCAAAGTGAGGTTAATTAAATCATATCATATCGTTGGATAACTAGTCGAGACATCGAGGTAATATCGCATCGAAGATTACGGGTACACAACACACGATGCAAGACAACTGAAAAGAAAGGAAAAGAGCCTTATGGAAGTAACCTTTACATCGTAACCACTAGGAAAGGTGGTAATTTAAAGTGATTATAAGAAGCTACACTTTTTTTTTAAAGAAGGTCTCTCTATGTAGTCACGCGATGTATAGCTCCAGAATTCAAAAATCCAATTATATTTAGAAACTCTACTTCATAATGAAGCACTACAACACACTTCTATTCAACCAGCTCTTACGAGTCATATTGGGAGATGTTATAAGGCATGACCGAGAAAAAGGCTTTTCCATATGAATGTGTCACTAGGTGTATTTCTCCTTGGTCAACCCAAAACCTATAGGCGAGAGTTAGTCTGATGAGCAGATCGTTGGACTAGCACATGTGTAGATAATCCATTATCGAGAGGAGATCATTCGATCTTAGCAATTGCGACATGCTAACAACCCTTGATGACATTGAAGTAATATGGGAACCCAATGAGATAGTATGGAATAATCATGAAGGGTTTCCTGATGTTCTTAATGAGTTCTTCATAGATTTTAACTTGAGAACTACCCAGATGCTAATGAAAGACAGAATAACATGAGAAACTGGCGTTGTGCTATAATAACCCCCAAGGTGTGCTTGGTCTTGGCGGAGAGCCTAGTAAGGGTCCTTACGAGACAGAAAGTGTTACAACGACTCATAGAAGGATATGTTCTCTCATGGTTATTGAACAAGTGTGGGAAAACTAGCACAATGAATTCACTAACTAAAGAACACAATTAACACATGTTATGGAGGTATAACGAGGAGATAAAAAAGAATTTGTTATAAGTTGGACACGCTTCTGCTATATTATCTCCCAACTGCAATATACGACCATGCCACGAGCAACCATAATACCAGGACAAGGTGAGCTACTTACTGCGGGATGTCCCAAGTGGACACGAAAGTTATGGCGACACGTGATATTCCCATGACATGGAAGTGAGGATCTAAATTTTCAGAGAGACTTTATATTCGCGCACACGGTGACTATTTGATTGACATGCACTCATGTGAGCTGTTAAGGCATACTCTTAAGTTACTAGGCAGTGAGAAGCTTTCATGATGATATTCGCAAGAGAGTAGATTGACTGTTCAAACCATATAATCCATATACACAACTGAGTAAAACAGTGACTCGAGAAGGATCTCAACGCTGGGATGCTTTGCATGGAACTTGGCACCACAAAGGTAAATTTTACGACGGTGCATGTAGAGGCACAAACGAGTAGATTTTGTCCAATTAAACAAAAGGATTCTGTAAGAAATTCATCGGATATAATCCCTTGGTGATAATTTAGGAGAAGTGGGAAGTATCAATCCTAGAGTTATAACTCAATTCAAGTGCATAATTATAGAACTTAATTCCACAAGAATGTAAATAAGAGGATTCATAATAGAGCAGATTCACGAATAGTGCGTCTCGTTCAAAGAGTTGATACACGTAATGTTTTGTTATTCAACACCTTGTTAAGGCCTCGTTTATGAGAACTCTTCAATATGGATGTACATATACTATGAGTAGAAATTCTGATTTGACTCACTTAACGACGTTAGGTTGGTAGGGAAATGACTTAATCGATACCCCTCGACTCCACATCTCTAACGTACGTAGGTAACATGCTGATATACCACATGATCTGATGGTGCAGAGATATCAATAAGGACAAGGACGCTCCCTTCTTAGCGATATGTTTTGCCAATCTATCCATATCTCAATATATTCTCCTAACAAGTCCTTGGGTAATCCACTGGAACTCAATGGTGGGATCAATCCCTCCCTATATGCTTCAAATTCGTGGATTATGGCATCAAGGTTACCAATCTTTAGAATAAGACAGAGAGAAAATTAGCTCCCTATCTTGAGCTCTATTGCACGATTGGAGTATTAAAGAAGGGTGAAATTCCTAAATGTTTGAATAGCCTCCAACTTATAGATGTGGTCGACAACACACCGATAAGAAGGACTCTACTAGACACGGCTCCGAGACATCCTAGGACACTTTAAAATCTTAGGCTCTGATACCATGTTTGTCATGCCCCAAAATCCAAGGAGCGCGACCGGCGCTCAACCGAGTAAACTCGACGGAGCAAGCCTGGCAGGTTTCATACATACTACCCAACCCAACTCATAATTAAATAAGGGATAAACTCCATTAATCAAATTCTATTAACATATAATTAACGATTTCCATCTCATTGTCATTAGCAACTTCATTTCGCCACTTTAAGGGTATTACAAGTTACATACATCATTGCCAAACATCAATATTTCTACTTTTAAT
Source organism: Nicotiana attenuata (assembly GCF_001879085.1). Taxonomy (NCBI): domain Eukaryota; kingdom Viridiplantae; phylum Streptophyta; class Magnoliopsida; order Solanales; family Solanaceae; genus Nicotiana; species Nicotiana attenuata. Next base: position 774,385 of record NW_017670233.1, read on the forward strand.
TGCCAATACCCGACACTACCCACAATCTGTCTGTGGAGCCTCTAAATATAACTGAAGAATAATACAGAAATGCCGGCAACAAGGCTCCGGCTATACCTTACACGAATACAAAAAATAAGACTTCGGGAAGAACAGCGGCATAAGCCACGCAGGGCCCCGAGGGGAAGGGGCTCACCAATGCAGCTGACGGAAAGTGGAGGGGGTGCTACTGCCGGTGGACTGGAGTGCCTGCTATAGAACCACCTACAATCATAACACGAATGTAGCGCCCCCGACAAAAGGGACGTCAGTACATTTGAATTGTACTGGTATGTATAACTAAACACCATTTTACTAGAAAGAACTATCAAACAGATACGAGCAAATAATATGGGCAAATCAAAGAAGCAATTCATATAATCTTTCATACAATTTCCACAACATTGATTAGGGCATTTATGTCACGTGTTCACCACTGTTCTCATTACCACCGCCATCTCGAGCGGAGTCCGATCACGACCCGACCGGCTAGGTCACCTCATTGGAGGCATTACTCTCAATCAATATTTCATTTCCCTTATCCGGAATCCAATATCAGCACATTACCACCATGTGTGCGGCATGGTGTCCGATCACGACCCGATCGGCTAGGTCACCTCATTAGAGGCATTACTCCATTCTCATTAGTCAACACTTCAAATCTTTATCCCACACATATCATAACAATTCCTGGGGCACTCATGGCCACCATCATCACATCGTTTCCCTTTTTTTAATATTCATTTTACAAGTTGTAAACATAGACACATATATCAAGGATAATTCAAATTGCAATCACAGGTAAATGAGCACATAGCTAGCATGAATAATTCTTTGTTTCAATGTTGGCTTATAGCCCAAGTATTTCAACACATAACTGTACTTTTCATCATTATCTAATTGTCAAGATTGGCACATTATTCACATTGAGGCACATCCTTCACGAATATGTATAGATAATTGCAAATCAATTAATGCGTAATAACAAGCAATATGCTAACCAATTCAACTCTTACCATGCTTTCATAAATGACAGCGGAGCTCAATTTCTAATAAAAAGGGGTTTTTAGCCATCCATACCTTTCTTGAGCTTTCCCTTAATTACTACGATATTCCGAAAATTCTAGCAACTTCAATCTATTTGGGACATAGCAAAATTGAACACAAATTAGGAAGATATTCATAATTCTAGCTCATTTGAGCATTTTATCAAATACTAGTTGAGTATCTTGATTTCAAATCCCCTATTCAAGATTTTCTTCATTCCCTAACCCAATCTTTACTTATTTATGTTAAACGATCTTCCCATAAATCTAAGTTGTACATGCATGTATACATAATAGCATTACACCCAATAATCATACCTCAATACCCCATCGTATACTCCAAACTCGAAATTAAAAACCTAGGGTATAGAATCTTACCTCTTAGATGAAGAACTTGTGATTGGGTTCTTTGATTCTTGAAGATTGATGCAAGGTTTGGATGATTTAAATGTTGGGTTCCTCCTTCTCTCTCTAAAATGCTCTCACCTCTCTCTAAAATCAGTAGAAAATGACCCCAAAATGAACTCTAAAGCCTATATATTAAAATGGGGTCGGGTTGTAAAAATTAGAAAATTAACCCTCGGATGTGAAGTCTGCTATAGCAGAATCCACCGCAGAATGGGTATGAGGGCCGCAGTTTCATCGCAGAACTCGTTGCCCAAAATTGGGCTGTTCTATCTCAATCTGCGACCATTCTGCGACCGCAGAATGGTTATGCGGTCCGCAGAGTTGAATCTGCGATCGCAGATTTCACGCAGAATCGCATTTTTCCAGCTTTTGGTAATTTGATCATAACTTTGTGTAGGAAGGTCCAAATGACGAACGGTTTGAAGCGTTGGAAACTAGACTCGAAGACCTTTCATTTGATAGGTTATCCATCACCAGAACCTTATAGATATTTAGATATGCTCGTTCAAAGTAGGGACTAGTGCAAGATCGTTGGGAATTTTAGCCTATTATGGACTTTTTCCAATTTTTCTTAGACTTAGGCTTTTCCTTGGATCCCAAATTACTTACCGTAAGACTTATACACATATTTACCAAATCCACTGGATGTACACCATGTTAATAGCACATAAAAATATTATAATAAGCCTACGTGACACCACGAAATCCTAAATTACTTAGCGAAAATTTCCGGGGCCTTACATTCTCCCCCCCCCCCTTAGGATCATTCGTCCTCGAATGAGGAGTAGATACCGACTTAAACGTTTAATATAATAAATCTCTTTTCTCACCTACCTCAAGACTCTAAATTTTGACTAACTCCTAAATTTTTCAGAAATTTCGGCAGAGTCTCCTTTGTAACTAGGCCTATCCGCCTGCCAGAGGTCCCAAAAATTATCTTAAAACACATCCACAACTAGACAGAGCACCACAGTGTATATATCGACCATACTAATCTTAGTATTGCAAGCACTACCTTATCATAGGGATACCAGAACATGGACTACACAGTTTTAGAGAAAAATACCTATATGACACCTTTCAAGTCATTACTAATTGATATTCAATCAAGCAAGAAATATTTTCCTTCCATGACACTTTCAGCCTTCCTAATGACCTTCTCAACTTACCATCTCTATCATGACACATTCTCGGGAATAATATCAACTCCCAAACATACATAGCAAGGATGACAGACAGACACCTCGCGTGAGTTAACTATCCATTGGCTTTACCTTTAATAATTTCCACTGTACAAATTACATTCCACCGTATATTGCAATTCATGGTAACAACAACAACCCACAATTCCATCACATGGCCTCATACCATCAAGAATGTCATTTCATAGTAACCAAACAATCATGTGTTCATAATAGTCCTTACCAGCCATTTATGTAATCACAAAGGTGTTCATCAACAAGAATATAATTTCATTTCAATCAATAATCCATATGAAGTCAAGTCACGATGATTCTTGCCAGTAGTGCATCATATAAGATATTACCATGATCATATAGTTCAATCAAATCAATTCATACCCCTCGTTTATCACTACATTCTTAGACATAANCAGAATCCACCGCAGAATGGGTATGAGGGCCGCAGTTTCATCGCAGAACTCGTTGCCCAAAATTGGGCTGTTCTATCTCAATTTGCGACCATTCTGCGACCGCAGAATGGTTATGCGGTCCGTAGAGTTGAATCTGCGATCGCAGATTTCACGCAGAATCGCATTTTTCCAGCTTTTGGTAATTTGATCATAACTTTGTGTAGGAAGGTCCAAATGACGAACGGTTTGAAGCGTTGGAAACTAGACTCGAAGACCTTTCATTTGATAGGTTATCCATCACCAGAACCTTATAGATATTTAGATATGCTCGTTCAAAGTAGGGACTAGTGCAAGATCGTTGGGAATTTTAGCCTATTATGGACTTTTTCCAATTTTTCTTAGACTTAGGCCTTTCCTTGGATCCCAAATTACTTACCGTAAGACTTATACACATATTTACCAAATCCACTGGATGTACACCATGTTAATAGCACATAAAAATATTATAATAAGCCTACGTGACACCACGAAATCCTAAATTACTTAGCGAAAATTTTCGGGGCCTTACAGGGACGTTAGGACAATTATATATTAAGGGCTCCTCAGTTCTCAACCGTTGGATCCATCAACCTTGACGGTTGAGATCAACTGAGGAGCGGAAATGACGTCGTTTGGGGATTTATGGTGCTGGACTGGGTAGAATTTGGGCTAGGGTAGGGGCTAGTTCAGGGGTTCAAGAGGGTTTGGCTTGGGCTGGTTCAGGGGTTTGCACGACTGGGCCAATGAATTTAATATTGGCCCAAGCTTAACTATTAACAGGCCAGCTTGTTTTCTCCTTTCTAATTCATTTAATTCTTTTCCTTTTATTTGTTTTTCTCTTTTTCTTTTCACTTTAAAACCAAACTAAAATTAAACCTAAGAATTAATTCAACCTACCTAATTAAGCTGTAATTAAACTAATACCTAAAAACTAAAACCAAACAAAACAAATCAAAATTTTCTTTGTGATTTTCTTGTATTTTTGTACAAGCCTAATATGTAAAATTAAATCCTAAATGCCCATGCAATATTTTTGGTATTTTTATGAATTATTTAAAAGTAGAAGTGCACACTCAAATAAAAATACACACAAAATTACGGAATTAAATCCTAAAAATCAAATAATAAAAGAAAAATCCTAATTTTAAGAATTCTATAGGAGTAATTCAAGCGAGGCAAAAATCACGTGCTCACAATAAGAACCGCCCCTCGGGCACAATAATAACAGAACCAGCCCCTCGGGCAATATCATAGCACAATACCAGCCCCTCGGGCTATATCTCATATCACAATGGGTACCCGCGCTCACTGGGGGTGTACAGACTCCGGGAGGGGCCCCTTGCGGCCCAAGCGCAATATCAAGCCATCTCGTGGCATCATCAATAGGCTCTCGGCCTCATATCAATCACAAGCCACATCGTGGAGTAAAATCTCAGGCCCTTGGCCTCATTATCACAATCAGTATATCACCGCTGCGGCGTGCAGCCCGACCCAAAAATATCCTCACAACACAGGCCCTCGGCCTTACTCAGTCAGAATCTCATAAGCCACTTGGGCAACAGTAAAACATGATGCTCGCGCAATTATCATTTAAAAATATCATTAAATGTATTTAAACAGAGTAAACATGGCTGAGTTATGAAAACACTGATATATAACATGACTGAGTACAAGTATAAAGTCAAAAATATTGAGGAAATATCAGTAAAAATCCCCTAAGGGTCCAAACAGTTGGCACAAGGCCCAAATATGGCATTCAGCCCAAAACATAATGATAACAAATAGTTTTCAATCAAATACGCAGTAAATAATCATTCGGGATGGACTAAGTCACAATTCCCAACAGTGCACGACCTCACTCTTGTCATCTAGCGTGTGCGTCACCTCAATATAGCACCACGATGTGCAATCCGGGGTCATACCCTCAGGACAACATTTAAAATAATTACTCACCTCAATCCGGCCCAAAGTCTAGCTCGCGATGCCTTTTTGCCCATTGAATCGGCTTCCGGATGCTCCGAATCTACCAAAATCAGAACGTAACCATCAAAATATGCTAAAGGGAAAAAGCCCACTCGAAAACAATCGAAAAACAATGAAATTCCCGAAATTAACAACCCGACCCCCGAGCCTACATCTCGGAATTCGATAAAATTCACATAAATAGATTCCTTATCTCCCCACGAGTTCATACATATTAAATGTTCCAAAATCCGACCACAAATGGTCCTTCAAATCCTCAATCAAAGGTCTAAGTTTCCAAGCCCTAGTTTCTTCAATTTAGGCTTAAATTCCATGATTAATTAGGTAGAATTCACATAAGAATCGAGTATAAAGTCCATAAATCTTACCTCCAAGTGTTCCCCCTTGATTCCCTCTTCAATTCCCTTCATGAAGCTTCAAAATTGCCCAAAAATGGAGGAACTTAGCCTCAAAATCGCGGAAATGAGCTTTTAAAACATTCTGCCCAGCACTTAAAATTCCTTAATCGCGATCGCGGAAATTGCCTCGCGATCGCGAAGAACAAAAATGAACTGCCCCTCACTTACCTTACGCGACCGCGGAACAACACACACAATCGCAAACAACAAACTCATCAGTCATCACGAACGCGTCCCTCACTACGCGATCGCGTAGAGAAAATCCTTTACCTCACGATCGCTTCAAATCCTTCTTCGCGATCGCGACCCTATCCACGCGGTTGCGATAGCCAAAACCACAGACCTTCGCGATCGCAAACCCAAATTGGCGATCGCATAAGACAAATTTCCCAGCTGGCCTTAATAGACCTCCGCGATCGCGAACCTTACTACGCGATCGCAGAGAACAAAAGTCTGCAACAGAACTGAAGCCAAATCTGAAAATTTTCAAACATGCAATTGGTCCGTTTAACCACCCGAAACTCATCCGAGGCCCTCGGGACCTCAACCAAACATGACAACATATCCCCTAACATCATTCAAAGTTGTTCCAACCTTTAGAATGCTCAAAACAACATTAAAACACCAAATTTGCATCGGATTCAAGCCTAAGAATTCCAAAATCTTCTAAATTCCGCTTTCGATCAAAAAGTCTATCAAACCACGTCCGAATGACCTGAAATTTTGCACACACATCCCAAATGACACAACGGAGCTACTGCAACTTCTGGAATTCCATTCCGACCCCTATATCAAAGTCTCACCTATCAACCGGAAAATGCCAAAATACTAATTTCGCCAATTCAAGCCTAAATCTACTACGGACCTCCAAAACACATTCCGACCACGCTCCTAAGTCTCAAATCACCTAACGGAGCTAACCAAATCATAAAGATTCCAATCCGAGGTCATCTACTAACAAGTCAAAACTTGGTCAACCTTTCAAATTCTAAGTTTCAAACTGAGAACCGTTCTTCCAAATTCATTTCGATTACCCTGAAAACCAAAACTGATGATTTATATAAGTCATAATACATCACACGGGGCTAGCCATGCCCGAGAACTGGCGAGCGAAGTGCAAAAGCTCAAAACGACCGGTCGTTACATCCTCCTCCACTTAAAAATATGTTCGTCCTCGAACGTGCCCATAGTTGTTCCAAAAGCCAACAAGTCGTTGTATAACCTTACCATGCAGATACCCGGGGGTGATCCCACGTCACCCTATCTCATATAGGTCAGATAACACAATGTAACTGAAATTCCACAATTCAACCTAGCCCATAAACCTTAGAACCACATTTCCACTTCCAAAATCATCTACAAGATCAGAATCTCATATTTATACTCTGAATAAGCTCGAACAAGCTGTAATAACCCATATCTGCAACCTCAGGTGCAATTACATGCCATACCACATAACTCAAACACTTGCAGCGATAACTTCTAATCACAGCAGTTGCTCAAAACATTCGAATTTCGATAATAAGCCTTTTTATCTAATAAATCCTCATTCCAAAACTTCCGTATACTACCAATGATAAATGAAACACATAGGAAGTTATAACTACTCCTCAGATCAACCATTCGTGAAGCCATTTCTCCTTTAGCAAGGACCATAGCAATTTTCTAAGCCGAACATCGATCCCTCCAACACGCTGAAACCGAATCCGTTTGTATTCATTCTAGATCCCAACAATCTCTTCTAGTTCCAACATAACTACTCTGGTGACATGACACATTAATGCAATCTAAAGCCACAACTCGTGCAACCCGCGCACCAATAAGCAACAATCCGAACATATTCAAATCATGAAAAGTGACTCAATTGAGAGAGCTGTACCGCAAGCTCACCAGTACCACCACACACAATGCTGAGAACCCGTCACACATCGTAGAAACAGAACACACGAATCTAAACCGAAGGATCATACCTCTACATAACTTCGCTGCAATGCGCGACCCTATCCAAACACTGGTCCAGATGAAACACCTCAAGTCACTATACTCAAAATCGACAACCACGCGCGATTTGATGTCTAGAACCAAAGCAAATCATCATAACCACGGCAAAGCAATTGACATAATCTTACACAGACCCAAAAGGACACAACCGATACGCCATCCAGCGAGCAATACCCAATACTCTTCCCGCTTGAATTCCACTGAGAGACCCCAATAAAATCGCACCACATGTGCCTATAACAAACAAATTCCAATGCCTCGCAACATAGAAAAAGTAACTCATAGATCATCTCAGAACACTAATAGCTCAAAACAATCGAATCAACACATCCCTCACCAATAGCAACTCGAAGTTAACAAAGCCGTCTCGATGCAGAGAACACATCCATATAGGTCTACCAATGAACCCCTTACCACTCCTTCCGTGGCATTCCCGGCATAGCCAACATCGCCGCCTTAGTGCAATACTCCAGAATACGCGACACAGAGACAACCAGTCTATACCCAACATCACCTCCAAACCTAACATACTTGCAACAAAGATCCACTCGGGTCTCCAAACCCCCAATAGTTACCACACAAGACCGATATATGCGGTCCACAACCACGACCTAACCTGTCCATGAGAACTCCCAGTCTCCAAATCCATACAGCATGCGAATCACCATATACGATCCCAAATCCACCGTCCGAATATACCACACACCTCTAATACCCAATCATCCCACGAGAGGTACTTCTAAAATTCTTCTGTGCCACCAAGCAAACTCGAACATCAGTAGCCGATCAAACAAGAGAGTGCCGCAATACTAATGAAGTATCCTCAACTCAAACACCTCGCCCTTTCAAAAATGTATACCCTCATCAAGCCATACCAGTTAGTAATATCATTTATCTAGTCATCAGAAACTGCCCATGCTGCTTAAGAATTTATGACCTCTTCAGAACTGAACCGTGACCTTACACATGCAAATCTCAATCCTCTACAACATACCGCATATACCATACCATCCTAGGAACATGAGAACTTCATATCCCTTCCGAGCCATAAGCAGCTACGTACTCAACTAGCCAAGAACTTTCTGTTGATCCCATCTAGAAGAAACTCACTACAAATCCCATGCTCCTCACGCTCGTAGAAAATATACATCTCTAACCGTGGTAGAAACCATCAAGAACTCTCCGCATTCCATTTGCACAAAACTAAACCGTCAAGACTGAATCCTTCTAACTCAACCAAGTTACGCAGGTCACTAAAACCCAAGAGCATTGCCGTGGAACACTTGTATACTCTCATTACCTCATAAGCACCCAAAGAGCTAATCATATCCTTACCATGCAGATCCGGCCCACTACCAAGCTATCTCATCTATCCTAGTTTCCTTATGGTTTACCTTCAACTTGATACTCCTTCTTGCTATAACACCTGTTGTGCCCCCATGTTCTTGCGAAATCGGGTTTATGACATTTTGGTTGAGATAACTCGTTCCTTTTGGGAAAGGGGTTTGCATTTTTGAAGAGTCGCCACCCAAGGATTTAAGGTGAGTTAGGGCACCTAGAGGGTTCATTTATAACTATGTTTGGTAACCAGAGACAGGGTAAGGGCTTGAAATTATCCTAAGGGGAAGGTGTTAGGCACCCCTCAGGATCCACTAGTGTGGTTCCCAGCCAAACAGCTTTTGTGGATTTCTACAATTAGCAAATAAACAAGTATGGCTCAAATAGTAGGGGATTTAAGTTTAAGTACATAGATGTTTGAAAAACGGTTAATGAAAAGCTAGATTTTGAAAAGAAGTACAATCTAAGCATATTTGTGAAAGTAAAGGGGTAACCTAGGTTGGTTAGCCTATATGATCACATCAGTACAATGCCCGATAATCACTCCTTAGAAAGGGGCTACGCGTGGCATTAGCGCACCGGTCATCATATCCATGTCTACCCTTTCCGTCCCCTTATTGGTCATGCAAAGCGAGTGTTGGTCACGGATTCCTATCGCGTGCTGCTACCCGTCCCTTCTTAATGGTCCTGGAGGGAGTTAGGACCTCTACCTATAGGTGGTTCTTGACGTACTCCTAAGGTTTTTAAAGGTGAAAATTCTAAGGCGACAAGCAAAACATTTAGGAATTTCAACACATAAAGGGAGCAATTTAGAGGCTCAGAGTTTCCTCCTCAAACAAACACGTAAGCAGCACGACTCAAGCACAGTTAAGGTCTTTATTACATAATGTCCTAAAGCAGGATATCTAGGTGAATATGCAGACAAACAACCTCTTTTAGACTCAGAAGTTATAACCCTAGCGGTTGCCTACAGATTTTTTAAAAGCTTGTTAGGACTTGAAAACATAAGCAATAGAGACAGTTTCATATATGCAATTTTGAAAATGCCCTAAGGGCTTGCCTATATGTCACACCTCCTTTTTTACCCACCCGAGGGGTATAAGGGAGTTTTTTCCAATTTAAGTGATATATTATTCGAAATGGGATTATTTATTTATCAGAGTCGCCACTTGGAATAAATTATGGTGTCCCAAGTCACCGGTTTATTTTAAATCCCAAATCGAGGAAGTTTTATTTTTAAAGAGTCTGCGAACCAGAAATTCTAGATAAGGAATTCTGTTAACTCGGGAGAAGGTGTTAGGCATTCCCGGGTTCCGTGGTTCTAGCACGGTCGCTTAGCAATTCATACTTGGCTTAATTGTTCAACTACTCATTTTTGGGACCTATGAGCAATTATCTTTTGCCGCTTTTAATTACTTGAATCATTCGTAATTAAAGAATTGAGTTACGCGTACGTATACTCTTTTCTTTTGGCGCATGGAAATCATGTCACGCGAACGTGTCCACGATTAATAATGCTTTTGTTGATTTATTTAGAAAGTTTGGTTGAAGTTGCGCGAATGCATCCCTCGAGTCATTTTAGAGTTAAATTTGCAAGTATGTTACGCGAACGTATAAATAATCGCAATACTAATCTAAATCGGGCCTAAAGTAAACTACGAGTATTATGATTATTTAATATCTAAGTTAATACTAATGTGAGGGCCATAGCTGTATCTTACTTAGTATAGCACGCCTCAAATCTACTTCTAAAAACCCAACTAATTGATTAAGGAAGGCTTAAGAGATTGTAATTATTTTAACTAAAGGTTAGACTCTACTTACCAACTAACAAGCATTATGTTAAAAGACCAATTATCTCAAGGCAAAATAGCTTCAACATACAGCAATTGAACGGACCCATTTACGAATGCCTTCAAGCTTGGGCCTGAACGAGCCCAATTTTTAATAAGGAATGATGTCCAAGGACTCGAAACATACAAACGAGTCTGAGATGGAACATTCATAAGCTGGCCAACTTTAAGCCCAACTTTCAGAACCCAATCAATGGTACAAAATCAATTAGAATGCAAATCCAACAAGACTATATGAAACATGCCATTGAATTAACATTTTTACTTCTGTATTTTAACTATTTAAACACAAATCAAATAGCTGAACATTCTGAAATTCAAATACCAATTCTAGCTTAAAACATGTTCATATGCAAACCAAAAACAAATCAGTGCATGTCTTTATTTTTAAAGTAACCTAGACCATTTCCTTTTCTCTTAACATGACTTTATGCTAACTACTACTTAAGAAACAATCTGTTGCCCATTGCATGAACATAGCATTATGTTATAATCTCCAAATGGATTGCATAGCAGTAAAAAATCTAGTACAACCTACCCTGCTTAACGTGATTGAACATAGCATCTAACTATTGATTCGACTAACATGTTTTCATCAAGTTTTATGACAGTTCAAGTTCAAATACAATAATAAGAGTTCAATTGTCATAAAACCAACATCTAGATACAAGATACTTGATATAAAATTGATTTCCCACCAAGGTACAAACTAAATACAGTTTTCAGAAGAGTATTGTCAACAGCCGACGGAATACCATGCACCAAAACAAATCAGAACAAAAGGGATTCAGGGAAAAGGAAAGAAGATATAGCTAAAATATGAACAAATGGTTTGATGCTATGCTTCAAACTTCTATTTTCCATTTTATTCTTCAATTCATGCCTCACATTAAATAGGATTCCGGAACATGTACCTGATTATAACAAAGCAAAACCAGAAAATCAAACTTGAGGTCAGGAGGAAACAGCAGCAACAGAAATCAGTTCAGATCCCAGCAATGAAATAGTAAACCAAGCAGCAAAACCCAAACCAAACTTTTGAAGATCCAAAACTCAATCCATTTCAAACCAGGTGCAAGACTTTGTCATTTCAGTAGTTTTATCTAAGCAATGAAGATCAGAAACCAAAAACCAAGCAAAATTTAAGCAGTTTTCAATAAGGAAATGCAGGGATTTCAGGGATATTTCAGAGTTTCAGCCGTTTCAAATTTTTCAAGATTTTTTATCTCTAGATTCTCTGACTTGTGAATGAAGAAAGAGTGCCTTTATAGGCAAGTTTTAAGATTTTTTAGGACTTGAACTCAGGAAACTCGAGAAATAGCCTTGCATGCAGCCAATTCGAGAATATGCATTTTAGGATTTTTTAGGACTTGAACTCAGATTCAAGATTCGACAAGTTTTAGACAGATTCGAGGGAAATCAGTTATAGATTGGGAAAGAGGGGACTATGGAGGTTTTATGGTGTTGATTTGGGGTGACTTGGGGGTGGTGCCGCCGGCTAGAGACGGTGGAAAATGGGGCGGCGCTTTAGGGTTCTTGTTTGGTTCTCTGAAGAGGGTGAAGTGAGGAGAGACGGGTTTCGGGGGGGGGGGTAGGCATTTAGGACAGTCTTATAGTAACAAAGACCCCAGTTCCGGACCGTTCGATCAAATAAGATCAATGGTCCTGATCGAAGGGCTATTAAAACGGGGTCGTTTGGTCTCAGCGTGGGGCAGACCGGGTTGGGGCAGAAATTGGGCTGGTTTGAACGGATATTTGAAGGGGTAATGGGGAAATTCAATTGGGCCTGGGGAGTTCTAATTGATTTAGCCCAAAATCTGATTTCTTTTACTTCTTTTTTCTTTTATTTATTTCAAAATTCTTTTTTTCTTTTTTTTTAAAATAAAACCTAAATTAATTTTTAAACCAAATTATCCTACCAAATTAAATTAATTAACTCTAACTAATAATTGCCACAACTAATTAAATATCAAATTAAAGGAAAACTAACAAAATTCAAAGCTAAAAATTAAACAACGCAAAATAAATCATTTTTTTATGACTTTCCATTTTTGTAAAACACTAATTTACCAATTAATCTAAAAAATATAAAATTAAATCCTAAATTCGAATGCAATGTATTTTTTTATTTTTTTTATGAATTAACTAAAATTAAACATGCACGCAAAAATGCAAATAATCAGAAAAATTCTACAATAATTCCTAAAATAACAAATAATTAAAAGGAAAAATCTAATTTTTGGAATTCTTTAGGAGTAATTCATGTGAGGCAAAAGTCACGTGCTCCCAGCTGCCCCTCTTTGCTCGGAGACACGAAGGGTTTCGGGCAAAGATAAAATGAGCGATTATGAGGGATTTTTGCCTGTTTGACACTCCATGAGAAGCATTTTTGAAAAGAGTTCGACCGAACCTTGCTTCAAAGGTTGCCTACATATCCTTGGCTATAAAGGAATCAGGTCAGTGTAGTTCTGGAAGTTTTGGTAGCTGGGACTACCGGTAAGCTGTGATTTCACTGTTGCTGCTGCTGCTACTGCTTGCTGAACTCCTTATTACACCAAAATGGAAAATAAAAAGCTAAGCTAGCTAATCCTATCAGCTACGAGTTACAAGATTCCTATCTATAAATCTCTTGAAGCTTGATCTTGAGTCTTAGCTGGTTCTTGTTGTGGACTACGATCTGAATCTTGATGCTCGTCAGCTGCAGGTGCGGGTTCTTTCTTCAGCTTTGGATCAAGGCGGGACATGCAAAGCCTGTGATTTCAATTATATCTTGGGCAGTCCGCGTCTTTCTCCGCTTCAGCACTCCGAGTTCACTTCTTTTCTTCTTTTCTCTTCTTTTCTTTATTTTGGATTGAGACTCATTCTTTTGGTCATCTCAACCTTGTGCCTCACGGTAAAAAACCTGTTCAGGCACCAAAGCAAACAAACGAACGAAATTTTTCTGCCCCAGTTTTCACTAGGTAAAATTTCGTGAGTTATTGCAACAAAATCTAAGTTATTTCTTTATCGAAAGCAATAAAATTAGGATTGTGTATCCTTGAGAAGAGAGATTAGGGAGTGGAGCCCTATATCTATAATGAAATCAACTAGGGATTGAGCCCTAAATTGGAAAGACTTCCAGGTTATGCTGGAAAGATGACAGGGTTATGCCGGAAAAGGTAAAAAGGTCCTCGGATTATGCCGGGGAGGTCCACAGGTTATGCAGGAAAAGTCATCGGGTTATGCCGAAAAAGAAAAAGAAGAAAAACAAAAGTCCACGGGTTATGCCGGGAAAGTTCATCGGGTTATGCCGGAAAAAAAAGGGTCCTCGGGTTATGCCGGGGAGGTCCACGGGTTATGCCGGGAAAGTCATCGGGTTATGCCGGAAAAGAAAAAAGGTCCTCGGATTATGCCGGGGAAAGTCATCGGGTTATGCCGGAAAAGAGAAAAAGGTCCTCGGGTTATGCCGGGGAGGTCCACGGGTTATGCCGGAAAAGTTCATCGGGTTATGCCGGAAAAGGAAAAGGTCCTCGGGTTATGCCGGGGACAACTATGGAGTGGGGCCCTATGGAAAGATTACCAGGTTATGCTGGCATCAACTAGGGAGTGGGACCCTATGCTACCGTGATTTTAAATTTTTCTTCTTCTTCTTCTTCTTCTTTTTTCGTTATTTTTCTTCTTTTTTTTTATTTCAGAAAAAGTGAGTAAAAATGCAGGAAAGAATCTTCCTTTTCGGATTGATTACTGCTGCAAAGTTGTTTCTAGCTCTTGTGTAGTTTTTCTTTGGTTGCACCTGCTTCTTGCAAGGTTGCTTTGGATTGCACCAGTTTCCCGTTTTCTAACAAAGAACAATCGTTAGTTTGAAAAGGTGGTTGATTTTGTGGCCTTGATTGTTTCAATCACGTGATCTCGGCCCAACTCTTTTTGGTGAGAAACTCCGTTGCTTGCTAGCGTTTCTGAGGATTCATCTCTCTCTTAAAACCGAAGAACTCATCTTTCCAACATTTCTCATGACGGTTCACCCATGTGGGGCTTTGGCCCTTTCACCTTATTCTGCCTCTAGGGGCTTTTGACTTTGGATTTCTGTTCATTTTCAATAACTCTGATTTCAGAGCATCGGCCATCATGGCCAGTCGGGATTGACTTGATGCATCGGCTGAGGCTGGATACTTTTCTTTGGACTTGGCTTTTATTAAGCAGAACCCTGTAAAACCAATCTTGCCACCTTTTTTTTGTATTAGTTTCGGAACAGAGTTAGACCGAAAGGGATTCAAAGAAAACTAAATAAAGGACAAGAAAGTGAATTTAAAGAGAAGTGTCCCTTTCGGGGAGGAAAGAAGGACTTATCTGTAGTGCGTGCAGACTTCAATAGACATGACATGCTTCTTGGACTGGATACCCAATCTGCACAACTATCCAACTTCTCATAAACACATTGCGACCCGTGTTTAAAACTGAGAAACCATGCCAGGACTCTTTCAGTACCAATGGTGGTGAGGGGTTTCTTCTTTTCGATCAACGGCGCCCTTTGCGGGTTTTCGCCAATTGACCTATCTCATTTCTCTTCTCGCCGTCTCTTTATAGCGCTATATACGAGTTTTCACTAACAAGACTCTCTCGTTTTTCATTTCTCTGCTTGCCATCGCCTTACGGTGCCCGTGTGGGTTTTCACCAATAAGACTCTCTCATTTTATTTCTCTCATCTTGATTGCATCGGATCCAAACAACTGCGTTCTCCGATTTTGAACACCTTTTGCCGATTGATCGAAAGGACTTGAACAAGGTTTGGGTAAAAAGAATTTAGATCGAATTACAACTTTGGAACTTTCAGGCCGGATCGTCGCCGAACCATTATAACATCTGCCCCAGTTTCACATTTGGGGAAAATTGGATTTTTGTTTTGGTGTGACTGAACCCCAGAGAGAGGCTTCCTATGTATCCTTTCGGAATCAAGTCAAACGTAGTTCAGGGAAACTTTTTTTTTTACTAATGTCTTTGAGTTCCAAAGAGGGTAATGAAAGAAAGGTAATCGGCTCAAAGGGTTAACAAAGGGTTGAAGTGTTTGGGGTAGCGAGAATAAAAGCCTTCGTCATCCCAATCAGATAATGTTATTGCTGCAGAAGGATTAGACATAGTACCTTTTGACTGCATCTGCATTTACAGCTGTTTCAAGGTCATTTCCTTCAATGTCTCCCAGATACAATGCCCCTTTTGGCAACAATTTTCTGATGATGTATGGGCCTTTCCAGTTAGGAGCAAATTTTCCTTTTGCTTCCTGATGATGGGGGAGAATACGCCTTAAAATGAGTTTCCCCACTTCAAAGTTTTTAGGCCACACTTTCTTGTTGTAGGCACGGGCCATTCTTTGTTGATACAACTGCCCGTGGCAGACCGCAGCCATTCGCTTTTCATCGATCAAGGTCAATTGTTCCAGACGGGTTCTGACCCACTCACTGTCTTCAATTTCAGCTTCAACAATGATCCACAATGAAGGGATTTCAACTTCTGCGGGTATTACGGCTTCAGTGCCATAAACCAAAAGATACGGGGTTGGTCCTACTGATGTGCGCACAGTAGTGCGATATCCCAACAATGCAAACGGCAACTTTTCATGCCACTGCCTGGAACTTTGAATCATCTTTCTCAAAATCTTTTTGATGTTCTTGTTTGCTACTTCGACGGCACCATCGGCTTTGGGACGATAAGGAGTAGAGTTCCAATGCGTTATCTTGAATTGTTCGCATATCTCCCCCATCAAATGACTATTCAAATTTGCAGCATTATCCGTAATGATAGTTGCAGGAATACCAAAACGGCAGATGAGGTTGGAATGCACGAAGTCTACTAGAACTTTCTTGGTGACAGATTTGAGAGTAATTGCTTCAACCCACTTTGTGAAGTAGTCGATAGCGACCAATATGAATCTATGCCCATTTGAAGCTTTCGGCTCAATCGGCCCAATGACGTCCATGCCCCAGGAAACAAATGGCCAAGGTGCTGACATGGGATGTAGTTCTGTAGGCGGTGCATGAATCAAATCACCGTGCACCTGGCACTGATGACATTTCCGGACAAACTGAAGCAGTCTTTTTCCATAGTCATCCAGTAATAGCCCGCTTGAAGGATTTTCTTTGCCAAAACATACCCATTCATGTGGGGTTCGCACACTCCTGCGTGCACTTCATACATGATTCTTCCGGCCTCTTCGGCATCAACACATCTTAACAAGTTGAGATCTGGAGTCCTTTTGTACAAGACATCACCGCTCAACAAGAAACCACTCGCGTGTTGTCTAATGGTTCTCTTTTGGTCTCCACCGGCTTGCTCAGGGTATTCTTTAGTTTTCAGAAATATTTTGATATCGTGATACCACGGCTGAATATTTGGTTCTGCTTCAACCATATTGCAGTAACCGTGCCTTTCCCGGATTTGGATTTCCAAGGGATCAATGTGGGCATTGCCTGGGTATGGTAGCATAGAGGCCAAAGTAGCGAGCACATCGGCTAACTCATTGTGAAAACGAGGAATGTACCTGAACTCAACTGACTTGAACCGCCTACAAAGATCTTCCACATATTGCCTGTAGGGAATAAGTTTGACATCTCGAGTCTCCCATTCTCCTTGGGCTTCCCTGATAATCAGATCTGAATCTCCCATGATCAACAATTCTTCGACATCTTGGTCGATTGCCATGTTCATACCCACGATGCAGGCTTCATACTCAGCAGTGTTGTTTGTGTAGAAAAACTGAAGCCGAGCTGTGGCTGGATAATGCTGACCAGTGGGTGAAATCAAGATTGCCCCAATTCCAACACCTTTTGCGTTCACAGCTCCATCGAAGAACATTTTCCAAACATTGGTATCTTCGGATATTACCTCAATGGAATTTACCTCTTCATCCGGGAAGTAGGTGCTCAAAGGCTGGTATTCATCATCAACAGGGTTTTCAGCCAGATGATCTGCTAAAGCCTGGCTTTCATTGCCGTGCGGGTGACATAAACTATGTCAAATTCAGTGAGCAGGATCTGCCACTTTGCTAACCCCCCTGTGGGCATTGGCTTTTGGAATATGTACTTTAGAAAATCCAGCCTGGTTATGAGGTAAGTGGTGTAGGCCAGCAAATAAAGTCTTAGCTTCTGAGCGACCCAAGTTAAAGCACAGCAACTTCTTTCCAACAAAGTATACTTAGCTTCATAACTAGTAAACTTCTTTACTCAGATAGTAGATTGCCTGCTCTTTTTTCCCGGTCAGGTCATGTTGCCCGAGGACACATCCAAAAGAATTCTCCAAGACCTTCAAATACAGGAACAAAGGCCTCCCAGGTTCAGGTGGGACCAAAACTGGCGGATTCGACAAATATTCTTTGATCTTGTCAAAAGCTTCCTGACACTCATCGTCCATTTGACTGCTGCATCATTCTTTAATATCTTGAAGATGGGTTCACATGTAGAAGTCAACTGAGCAATGAATTGGCTAATGTAGTTCAACCTTCCCAGTAGGCTCATAACCTCTCTCTTGGTTCTTAGAGGAGGCAAATCCCTAATAGACTTTATTTTTGTTGGGTCTAGCTCGATGCCTCTCCGACTGACTACAAATCCTATGATCTTGCCAAACAGAACCACAAGTGCACATTTCGCTGGATTTAGCTTCAAATCATATTTGCGTAGCCGCTCAAAGAATTTTCTCAAGTTCCGAACATGGTCATCCTGGGTCTTGGACTTGATGATCACGTCGTCCACATACACCTCGATCTCTTGGTGCATCATGTCATGAAAAATGGCAGTCATGGCCCTCATAGGTTGCCCCGGCATTCTTCAGACCAAAAGGCATGACCCTGTAACAGTAGGTGCCCCAGGGTGTGGTGAAAGCTTTCTTTTCCGCATCCTCTTCATCCCTCAACACCTGGTGATATCCTGCATAACAATCCACGAAAGACAGTATCTCATGTTTGGCACAGTTATCAACAAGGATGTGGATGTTCGGCAAAGGGAAATTGTCCTTGGGACTTGCTTTGTTCAAATCTCTGTAATCCACACACACTCGAGTTTTCCCGTCCTTCTTTGGTACTGGAACTACATTGGCTAACCATGTGGTGTATCGGACTACTCGGATCACCCCCGCTTTCAACTGTTTTATGACCTCTTCTTTAATCTTGTCACTGATATCAGTTTTGAATTTTCTTTGCTTTTGCTGGACAGGGGGATAATCAGGGTATGTTGGCAACTTGTGAACCACCAAATCGATACTTAGTCCTGGCATGTCATCATATGACCATGCAAACACATTTTTGAATTCAAACAACAGTTGGATCAATGCATCCCGGGTTTTTTTAATCTTTGTAAATGCTTATCTTGGTTTCTTTGACGTCTTTAGTACTACCCAAATTAACCGGCTCGGTATCATTTAAGTTCGGCTTAGGTTTATTCTCAAATTGTTCCAATTCTTGATTTATTTTCCTAAAAGCCTCTTCTTCATCATATTCCGGTTCTTGGTTCATTATTTCACAATTAGACAGCGTGTTTGGATCTGGGCATGAAGTCCGCAAGCATGTCATATTATTGAAATCTGCATTTAACAGAACTGAAAAGAGAATAAGAAGAACGACAAGATTAAGAAAAGAGACATTCCTGGACAATGAAATATTAAATATTTTTTTTTCATTTTTTTTGGGTGTTTTGATGATTTCCTTTTTTTTTTATTTCGAATTTTAAAGATAGAAGGGTTTACATCAGGAAGTAAGACAAAGTAAAAACATCCGGATCACACTCTGAGATAATCCGGACGCAGAAAGGATAGCAAGACTTGCTACCGAGACTCCCGTCTGATGGGGAACTTTTAGGCTTGGCAACCGTTTTTTTTGGCTTTTCTTTTGCCTCGGCAATGGCTGCAATGACCTTCAATGCCGGGTCAAATTCCTCAACTTCACAAATCATTCCGACTACTAGCCTATTATTGTGAGCAGGCAAGGGATTGTTCGTCACACCAGGAGCCTCTTCGTCCCAAAGAACAATTTTTCAACTTCAATCAGGTCTTCAACTGCCCTTTTGAGGGTCCAACAATCCTCCGTACCGTATCCCACTGCTCCATAGTGGTATTCACATCTAGCATCAGCTCGATGCGAGGGGGACTTGGGGTTTGGCCGGTTTGGGGCCACTGGCTGCAGCAGACCTCGCCTGACTAGATTTTGGAACAAGCCCGAGTATGATTCACCATTAGGGGTGAAATTTTCCTTTTGAAAGGCTCTCTTGGGCGGGGATTGTACTGCGGAACATTTGATTGGGTATTATATTGGAGCTTGGTAAGGATGGGCATTTCTGGGAGGTGGAGTTCGGTTTTGTGCATAATGTCGTGGCCGCTTGCAAGGTTGCGCGTTCATCACCGCATACCAACAAAACCAACCACCTGAACAGAACCTGGCTAATTTGCTCAAACTACAACCTTGTTAGTTTTGAGACACTTAACATATAGGAAATCGCACGTTGGGATGCAATGCACCTAACAGTTAAACGCTTCTACCATGTGTTTGCACGGTTTCAGGTTTCATCCCGGCCATAAATAACCCTTTCAGTATGTACGTCTTTTCTTTTATTTCCGCGTCGCTCTTTTATTTTTGGCACTCTTTTTTTTTCTTTTTTTTTGTTTGTCACTCTTTTATTTTTTGTTGATCTCTTTTATTTATTTTTTCACTCTTTTCTCTCTTTTTTTCACTCAATTTTCTCTTTTTCTTTCTTTTTTTCGTTTATTTTTCACTCAATTTATTTTATGACTATGATCGAATCCGATGGGGATTGCCTACGTATCATGACTCCACATGAATCAGATCATAGTTCGGAAAGATTGAGAATGGAGTAAACTAACTCTTTTTTTCTTTTTATAAAACTAAGACCATAAAAGCTTTAATGCAAAAGAAAAATATTTTTTTTTTTGGAATTTTGAAAGAAATGCTTTAAAAGAAGAAAGGAAATATTTTTATGGATTTTTATTTTGATTTTTCTTTTATTTTTTGAAAGGAACAACAACAACAACAACAACAAATCCAGTTTGATCCCAACAAGTGGGGTCTGGGGAGGGTAGTTTGTACGCAGATCTTACCCCTACCTAATTCAGGTAGAGAGGCTGTTTCCAATAGACCCTCGGCTCAGGAAGGGCAAGAAGAAGAAGAGGAAAGCAAGGGAGGAAGAAAGATGGAAGATAAAAGGAAAAAAGGGAGAGATAAAGGATAAGTGGCACCAAATAATAGCAACAGGGAATACAATACCTGAGACGAACAAAACCACATAACATAATAAAAATCTAAGAATATGAAGGGACATGCATACTACTAAGACTATCGGTGAACAACTATAAACTACCAACTAACCTTCTACCTTAATCCTCGACCTCCACACTCTCGTATCAAGGGTCATGTCCTCAGTGAGCTGAAGCAGCGCCATGTCCTGCCTAATCACCTCTCCCCAATACTTCTTAGGCCTACCTCGACCTCTTCTCAAACTCTCCATGGCCAACCTCTCACACCTCCTAACTGGAACATCAATGCTTCTTCTCTTAACATGTCCGAACCATCTCAGCCTCGACTCCCGCATCTTGTCCTCCACGGAGGCTACTCCCGCTCTGTCCCGGATATCTTCATTCCTAGTCCTATCTCTCCGGGTACACCCACACATCCATCTCAACATCCCCATCTCTGCTACTCTCATCTTCTGCACGTGGTAGTTCTTGACTAGCCAACACTCATCCCCATACAGCATAGCCGGTCGAACCACCACTCTATAAAACTTACCCTTAAGTCTTAGCGGCACATTCCTATCACACAAAACACCGGAATCGAGCCTCCACTTCATCCATCCCGCTCCAATGCGATGCACGACATCTTCGTCAATCTCCCCATTACACTGAATAATAGACCCGAGATACTTAAAACTCGCTCTCTTGGGGATAACTTGAGCATCAAGCTTAACCTCTACGTCTGCATCATGGGTCCCGTCACTGAACTTGCACTCCAAGTATTCCGTCTTGGTTCTACTCAATTTGAAACCTTTAGACTCCAAGGTCTGTCTCCAAACCTCCAACCTCGCGTTTACTCCGCTACGCGTCTCGTCAATCAACACTATATCATCGGCAAATAGCATGCACCAAGGCGCCTCCCCTTAGATGTGATGCGACAATACATCCATCGCCAAGGCAAATAAAAATGGGCTAAGAGCCGATCCCTGGTGCAACCCCATCACCACAGGGAAATGCTCCGAGTCACCACCCCCAGTCCTCACCCGAGTCTTAGCATTATCATACATATCCTTAATCACACTAATGTACGCTACCGGAACACCGCTAACCTCCAAGCACCTCCACAGGACCTCCCTCGGAACTTTATCGTATGTTTTCTCAAGGTCAATAAACACCATATGCAAATCCTTCTTCCTCTCCCTGTACTGCTCCACTAATCTCCTTACCAGATGAATCGCTTCCGTAGTCGAACGCCCCTGCATGAATCCAAACTGACTCTCGGAAATAGACATGCACCTCCTCACCCTGGCCTCCACCACCCTCTCCCAAACCTTCATAGTGTGACTCAACAGCTTGATACCCCTATAATTATTGCAATTTTGGATATCACCCTTGTTCTTGTAAAGCGGAACCATCGTACTCCACCTCCATTCTTCGGTCATCTTCTTTGTCTTAAAAATAACATAAAACAACCCAATGAGCCACTCCAAACCTGCCCGCCCCGCGCTCTTCCAGAATTCCACCGGGATTTCGTCTGGCCCGTCGCTCTGCCCCTGCACATCTTACGCATCGCCCCTTCCACCTCCTCTACCGTAATCTGCCTACAGTACCCAAAATCCCGCCGACTCTCGGAGTGCTCCAACTCACCCAACACAATGCGTCTATCCCCCTCCTCATTCAACAGTTTATGGAAGTATGTCTGCCATCTTCTCCTAATAAGTGCCTCGTCCAGCAACACTTTTCCATCCTCGTCCTTGATGCACTTGACTTGGTCTAAGTCGCGGGCTTTCCTCTCCCTCGCCTTGGCAAACCGGTACAACCTCTTGTCCCCGCCTTTTCCCTCGAGCTCCTCGTACAAACGAGAAAATGCCGCGTTCTTAGCCGTCGTAACTGCTAACTTCGCCTCTTTCTTTTCCTTTCTGTAACACTCCCGATAATTCCTTTTTTCCTCCTCGTTTGTACTCTCCACTAGCTTCAAATAAGCAGCTTTCTTAGTTTCCACTTTACCTTGAACCTCTCCATTCCACTACCAGTCCCCTTTATGACACCCAGGAGAGCCCTTCGTGACCCCTAAGACCTCTCTAGTAGCTACCCTAATGCAATTTGCAGTAGTGCACGACATACTAGACGCGTCCCCCCTACTCATCCAGGCCCTCATAGCCAACAACTTCTCCCCTAACTCCTGAGCTTTGTCCTTGGTCAAGTTACCCCACTTGATCTTAGGTTGCCTGCACCCCGTCCTCTTCCTCCTACTCCTCTTGATCTCCAGGTCCATAACTAGGAGCCTATGTAGAGTCGTGAGGTGCTCACTTGGGATGACCTTGCAGTCAGTGCACAGACCTTTATCACACTTCCTGCAAAGAAGATAATCAATTTGAGTCTTGCCCATTGAATTCTGGAAAGTGACCAGGTGCTCTTCCCTCTTCGGAAAATTTGAGTTAGCTATAACCAAATCAAAAGCTCTAGCAAAATCCAATAGTGAATTACCTCCCTCATTCCTAACCCCAAAACCGTACCCGCCATGCACATCATCATAACCCCTAGCACTAGCCCTAATATGACCATTGAAATCTCCGCCAATGAACAACTTCTCTGTGTGCGGGATACTACGCACCATCTCGTCCAAATCCTCCCAGAATTGCTTCTTGACCTCCTGGCCCAAACCTACCTGAGGAGCGTAAGCACTAATCACATTTACAGTAAACCCACCAACTACCAGCTTAATACTCATCAACCTATCATTTACCCTCCTAACCTCAACCACGAGCTCCCTGAGGTCCCCGTCTACTAAAATACCTACCCCATTCTTACCCCCATCACTCCCTGAGTACCATAGTTTATATCTGTCTACATCTCGTGCCCTAGTACCCTTCCATATAGTCTCCTGAACACACGCTATGTTAATCTTCCTCTTCTGAAGAATCTTACCTAACTCTATAGACTTCCCCGTCAACGTCCCAATGTTCCAAGACCCAATTCTCACCTAGAGGCTTTCTTACCCCCCTTCCCACCCTTGGACCCCACCCCCAGCCCCACCCGAGGACATGACCTTACTCTCACATCATCCACTACCGCCACTATAAACAAAAGGTATTAGGTACACACTACCACTAAGAACCAATAATGGGGACGAAGGACTACAGGCTACGAACCCGAGAGCTAAAAACAACTCAAAGGGGCGACTACGAGAACAATCACGCGAGCAGGCACTAGAACAATGAATCTACCACGTCCACGAAACTACCCCTATGCAAACACAGGATTAAAATGAATAGATGAAACCTTAAGCATAAAACACTAGTAGAAAAGTTAGAAAAAGCAATCAATCCAATCAAAACTGCCGGCAAGGCAACAATAAATAGATGTGCGCAAATACAATTCAAGAAAGATAGAACCTGGATCACAGTCGGGACGTGCTTCCAAATCCGCTGAATACTGCTGATATGATCAATTCCCACGAATAGAACCTGGATCTTTTGACTTGGTATACTCCAGATCCTGCGGAACCTGGCGTATAGCTGCTGCTTTACTGCTTGTGCGTGTGCACCTCCCTACCATCACCAAACAGCCACAAATGTGATACCTGCAAAACACACAAACACCCACGTATCCAAGAAAAATACAGGCTGGCCGGACTGTCACCGTTACTAGCGGCAGAAAATTAATTCAAGAAAGATGGAACCTGGATCACAGTCGAGGATGTCCGGACTGCTTGTTTTAATATGATTCAAAAGAGTTGTTTTCCGGCCCAAAAATTAATTCTTAATAACTATTTTTCTCCTCTGAAGTTTACAAATCAAGAACAATGAGGACTACTGGTCGCAAACCCAAAATTCGCGTTTCTTGATTCAGATAATAGAAGATTGGCAATAGAATTTCCAAACTCTTTTCTAACGAATATGATTTTGAAAATAACACTATTGCTATTTTGAAAGGAATTGATCTTGGTTTTTACCTACAAAGGCAGATTGCAGGAAGAAACTTTTTTTTTTTCTGTTGAGAAAGTCTCGAAAAAGGGATTTCTAATCTAAAGAGAGAAGAAGCCAAATCCAACTCTATCTAAGTGTAAATGGACCAATATCAGGATTTTAACAATCCTTCTCGATCTTTCAGCGCGATATCTAGTTCACAGGTAACAAACGAGAAAATAAATCCTATTAAGGCCTAGGATCATCAAACAGAAAAAGAATTCAAGAAGTCCGGAGAGAAATCGGAAAAGCAAAGAAAGAAATGAAATGGAAATTAATGGATTACTGTAAAATTGAAGAAAATTGTCGTGCCGTTGATTGTGCAATCACCGTCTGTTCCGATGGAGCTCCGGCGATTAGGGAAGCGTTTCTTGGTATTCAGAAACTTTCAATATTTAGATTTTTTGAAAGGAAGACTTCTAAAAATTGCTTTTCTTTTGATTGGAACTAAAAGGAAGATATTATTTTTTTGAATTTTCATTTGTTTTTCTTTTTCTAAAGAAGAAAGAAAATATTTTTGGATTTTGGATGTTGCCTCTTAATTTTCGAAAGAGGGACTTTTAAGAAAATGTTTTGAATTTATGAGCTTTTTATTTATTTACAAAAGTACTTCTAAGAAAAGCAAAAATATTTTTGGACTTCAATTTTTCAAATTTTTTTTTGTTGACATTTACGAAAGAAATACTTTTAAAGAAGGAAAAAAAATATTTCTCTTTTTTGGATTCTTCTTTTTTTTTTTGGTTTTTTTTTTTTGGAAAAATACTTCAAAATAAAGGAAACCCGTATTTCAGATTTTTATTCTTTTTTGATTTTTCTTTTATTTCTCTTTTCATATGAAAGACTTCAGAAAGAAGGAAACTATTTTTGAGTTTAAAAACTTCTTTTTTTTTTTGAATTTTCTAAGGAAAGATTTCTAAAGAAGGAACTAAAGGAAAATATTTTTTGGATTTTTGAAAATTGGGGCCGGAACCGATGAGGTTTGCCTACGTAGCTCACATCCGATGAGAATCAGACCCGCGTAGTTCGGTCAGTTTTGACATAAAAACATGATATTTGACCCACTTTTTTGAAATACATTTTCCTTTTTCTCTTTTTTTTTCCCATTTTGGCAGAGTTTCGAGACATTTTTCAAATACCGGGATTTTTTAGAACCGGGCAGATTTCCTCTCCTACCTCACTCTTGGTTTCTCTTTATTTACTTTTCCTAACCGGTCAACTTGCAAGCCGAAACATATAAATATTCACATAGCACGTAGGATGCATCAAGATGGTCTTTTATTTTGGGTACACCTGTCCTAGACGGACCCAACCCCTGTGTTGGGTCCCCAAGGTCAAATGCACGTGATGCAAATAATCGTTCCTACTAGGGAACCGGCATGGGGTTGCGTTATTCTAGGTTTAAAACCTAGGGTTTGTAGTCTAGACTTAGGTTACCCGAGCGGACAACTGGGGTCGAGGAGGGGGCAACGTACCGGAGCACGAATGTCTGCCGGGGCTTGTTGCTTGCCCAGCCCCGTCTTATTTGGTATAATTTCTACAGAAAAAGTGGGCCACGCGAACGTGTGCACCATTTTCAGAAGACTCAGATGGGTGGCGTAAGAAGACATTTAAATGCAGTTCAAGTAATATCAAAGCGGTAAATGACAATTAGCACATTAAGTCCACAAAATACAGCAATATCAACAACAAAGCCAAATAAAAATCACATTAACAAGCTCGAATTCTTGAACCCTGAATCGAAGATTCTGGGTTCGGATCCTCAGCAGAGTCGCCAGAGCTGTCACACCTCCTTTTTTACCCACCCGAGGGGTATAAGGGAGTTTTTTCAATTTAAGTGACATTATTCAAAATGGAATTATTTATTTATCAGAGTCGCCACTTGGAATAAATTATGGTGTCCCAAGTCACCGGTTTATTTTAAATCCCAAATCGAGGAAGTTTTATTTTTAAAGAGTCTGCGAACCAAAAATTCTAGATAAGGAATTCTGTTAACCCGGGAGAAGGTGTTAGGCATTCCCGGGTTTCGTGGTTCTAGCACGGTCGCTTAGCAATTCATACTCGGCTTAATTGTTCACCTACTCATTTTTGGGACCTATGTGCAATTATCTTTTACCGCTTTTAATTACTTGAATCATTCGTAATTAAAGAATTGAGTTACGCGTACGTATACTCTTTTCTTTTGGCGCGTCAAAATCATGTCACGCGAACGTGTCCACGATTAATAATGCTTTTGTTGATTTATTAAGAAAGTTTGGTTGAAGTTGCGCGAACGCATCCCTTGAGTCATTTTAGAGTTAAATTTGCAATTATGTTACGCGAACGTATACATAATCGCAATACAAATCTAAATCGGGCCTAAAGCAAACTACGAGTATTATGATTATTTAATATCTAAGTTAATACTAATGTGAGGGCCATAGCTGTATCTTACTTAGTATGGCACGCCTCAAATCTACTTCTAAAAGCCCAACTAATTGATTAAGGAAGGCTTAAGAGATTGTAATTATTTTAACTAAAGGTTCGACTCTACTTACCAACTAACAAGCACTATGTTAAAAGACCAATTATCTCAAGGCAAAATAGCTTCAACAAATAGCAATTGAACGGACCTATTTACGAATGCCTTCAAGCTTGGGCCTGAACGAGCCCAATTTTTAATAAGGAATGATGTCCAAGGACTCGAAACATACAAACGAGTCTGAGATGGAACATTCATGAGCTAGGCCAACTTTAAGCCCAACTTTCAGAACCCAATCAATGGTACAAAATCAATTAGAATGCAAATCCAACAAGACTATATGAAACATGCCATTGAATTAACATTTTTACTTCTGCATTTTAACTATTTAAACACAAATCAAATAGCTGAACATTCTGAAATTCAAATACCAATTCTAGCTTAAAACATGTTTATATGCAAACCAAAAACAAATCAGTGCATGTCTTTATTTTAAAAGTAACCTAGACCATTTCCTTTTCTCTTAACATGACTTTATATTAACTACTACTTAAGAAACAATCAGTTGCCCATTGCATGAACATAGCACTATGTTATAATCTCCAAATGGATTGCATAGCAGTAAAAAATCTAATACAACCTACCCTGCTTAACGTGATTGAACACAGCATCTAACTATTGATTCGACTAACAGGTTTTCATCAAGTTTTATGACAGTCCAAGTTCAAATACAATAATAAGAGTTCAATTGTTATAAAACCAACATCTAGATACAAGATACTTGACAGAAAATTGATTTCCCACCAAGGTACAAACCAAATACAGTTTTTAGAAGAGTATTGTCAACAGCCGACGGAATACCATGCACCAAAACAAATCAGAACAAAAGGGATTCAGGGAAAAGGAAAGAAGATAAAGCTAAAATTTGAACAAATGGTTTGATGCTATGCTTCAAACTTCTATTTTCCATTTCATTCTTCAATTCGTGCCTTACATTAAATAGGATTCAGGAACATGTACCTGATTATAACAAAGCAAAACCAGAAAATCAAACTTGAGGTCAGGAGGAAACAGCAGCAGCAGAAATCAGTTCAGATCCCAGCAATGAAATGGTAAACCAAGCAGCAAAACCTAAACCAAACTTTTATAGATCCAAAACTCAATCAATTTCAACCCAGGTGCAAGACTTTGTTATTTTCAGTAGTTTTAACTAAGCAATGAAGATCAGAAACCAAAAACCAAGCAAAATTTGAGCAGTTTTCAATAAGGAAATGCAGGGATTTCAGGGATATTTCAGAGTTTCAGCCGTTTCAATTTTTTCAGGATTTTTTATCTCTAGATTCTCTGACTTGTGAATGAAGAAAGAGTGCCTTTGTAGGTGTGAGCACGTGATTTTTGCCACGCTTAAATTACTCCTACAAAATTCCTTAGAATTAGGATTTTTCTTTATTATTTGAATTTTTAGGAATTAATTGCATGATTTTGTGCCTCGTTTGCATTTTTGTGTGCATTTTTAGTTGCCATAATTCATAAAAAAGGGTGCAAAAATAGTGCATTCGCATTTAGAATTCGATGTTATACTTTTAGTTAATCAATATTACTAAAATAAGAGAAAAATAACAAAAATAAATCTTTTACATCTTTGTTCTTTTAATTTCACTATTTGTTTAATTTTCCTTTTAAAAATAGGATCTAGTTAATTTAGGAAATTTAATTAGTCTCATTTAGAATTAAATCAGGTTTTGGCTATTTTTTTTAATTTTACAATCTGAATTTCAAATAAATAAAAGGAAAAGAAGAAAATAAATAAAAAGAAATTGAAATAAGAAGCAAAAGGTTGGCAAATTTTGGGCCATTATCATGCAAAACCACAAGCCCAAATGCAAGATCCCTTCCAAAACCGGACCAACCGCCCAGTCCAGGCCCAAAAATACCCCACCCGTTCCAGTGATTTAATGCCCAAAACGACGTCGTTTCATAGGCCTTCAATCTTGACCGTTGGATCTCATCAATCCAACGGTCCGGAACTAACCAGGATGTCTTGTATTTAAATGTCGGATTCCCCCCCTCCCCCCTGCCCCTCAATCGCCTCTCAAAACACCTCCATACACATCGGCGTAACGCCACTGCTCCCCCGCCGTCCCCCACCGTCTGCCGCCGGCCGGAAATCGCCTCCGCCGGCGGCGATTATCCAACAGCCATGAAAATCACACCACTACTTCACTTCCTTCTCCTCATCACGGATCTAGCCTTGTTTTCTCTCAAATCACATCCTAGCTCCTCCAATATTCGAATCAGTGGTCGCCGCCTCCGCCGCCCACGGCGGCGCCACCTCCAAATCCCACCCAAGTTACACCCTGGAACCTCCTCACCTTCCTCTTCTCAAATCCTCATTTATTTTCCCTCAAATATTCCTCCAGAGCTTCGAATTTCAGATCAAAAATTCAGGCTTAGAACCCTAATTTTGCAAAATTGGGGGAATTCGAGTTCTGGGCTATAATAGCCCTTAATCATGTGTGTTCTTATGAAAACACATGATTAAGAGTGATTATATTTCCAAATCACTCCAGGAGGTTAACCCTAATTCGAATCCGAGTCGAAAATTGCGAGGTACTTTATTTTTCCTCACTTTCTTTCCTGTTCATGATTTCTTGTGCTTGTTCTATTATTTCTTTTTCTCTTATCAATTTTAGTTTTATTTTTGGTGCTTGACTTAGGTTTCTGATCACGCAAGTTTGATTCCTTTTCCTGTTTTTGTTTGTGTATTCGATTTCAATTATAGAATCCATGTCCGCTACTGATTTTTTTTTTAGATTTTCTTTTAGGGTTTTGTCCCTGGTTGATCCCTTATTTGCTGATTTTGATTTTCTTTAGGCTTTATTTGTTCAGTTATCGTTTCATTAATGCAGTGATAAAATTAGTCTTAGGGTATAGTATTGATTAGAATTAATTTAGGTTCTAGTTAGGATAATCAGGCTGTTAGTTCAATTTTAGAAGGGTATGGTTATAATTGAAATTGGCTTGGTTATAGCTGAATATTCTCATCCCTTAGTTGATCAACTATGGTCATTTTGACCAAGTTCAAAAGGGTTAGGGGTTGGTTTGACTAGGTTGGTAATTTCAGAATAAATTAAGGGTAGTATAGGTAATTCAATAAAAGGAATAATGCAGTAACTGAAATTGAAAATCACTAGAACTTTCTAGAGGGGGTTTTAATTTGAAATTCAGAAAGTTAGTAGTGTTACTTGGCCAACAAGGCATAAAATGAGGGGTTTAAGTAGTTAAAATCTGAAAATTAATAAGGGACTAAGGTGTAAAGGGAAAATTTGAAAGTTGCCCTAATGTTTGCCTATAAAATGCATGTATTCTGCCTTCATTCAGAGGTTTTACACTCTCTGAAAAATTCCACAAGTGTTCAGCCCCAAATTTCCCTCCCAAAGCAATTTTAGCAAGTTTAGAACTTAGAATTCGAAATTCAAACCAAAATCCAGATCTGAAACACTGAAGTTCCCTTAGATCTTAGTCTTCTTCAACAAAACAAACAAAAAAAAAACCTTCAAGAAAAAATCNGTTTATCCCTGATTCCGTAACTAGTACAAGAAAAGGTGGTAGACCGGGTTTCACAGGGCTTCGCCTGGTCGGAGTCGAAGAAATACCCAGCCTCAGCGAGTGCGTCAGGCCAATCTCGACTGACCATAGTGATTGATGCTTTTGAAGCAAAAATATTGGAAAAGAAAGAAAATCAAAGGCAAGGGCAGAATAAAGTGACAAGGTCAGAGCCCACACGGGCAATTCATAATGAAATCCTGAAGGCTGAACCCGGTCGGTTTGAAAAGAAATTCACCCTCAAAGGCAAACAAGCAGCAAAGTTCTCAACAGACATGGAGCCGGGATCAAGCAATTAGGATGATCAAGGCCACAAAACCAACCACCGTTTCAACTACCAATTGTTCTTTGATGAAAACAGGTTTAATTCAAAGCAACCTTGCAAGAAGCAGGTGCAATCCGAAAAGAAATGAAACGCGCAAGCACAGAAACAGCTTTACAGCAGGAGAACGACCAAAAAGGAAGTTTTCCCTCTCCAGTTTCTTTCATGTGTTTGCAAAATAAAAGGAGAAACATGAAAAGGAAAAACAAAAGAAATAAGAAAAAAAAAAGTTAAAATAAAAAATCCCAAAAAGAAAAACAAATCATGATAGCATAGGATCCCATTCCTTAAATATCCCGGAACAAAAACCGAGGATCTCCCGGCACAAAAAACGTGGAGCTTTTTCTTTCCCAAATCCCGGAACAAAAACCGAGGATCTCCCGGCACAAAAACCGTGGAGCTTTTTCTTTCCCAAATCCCGGAACAAAAACCGAGGATCTCCCGGCACAAAAACCGTGGAGCTTTTTCTTTCCCAAATCCCGGAACAAAAACCGAGGATCTCCCGGCACAAAAACCGTGGAGCTTTTTCTTTCCAAATCCCGGAACAAAAACCGAGGATCTCCCGGCGAAAAAACCGTGGAGCTTTTCTTTCAAATCCCGGCACAAAAACCGAGGATCTCTCGGCCAAAAACCGTGGAGCCTTTTCTTTCCAAATCCTGGAACAAAAACCGAGGATTTCCCGGAACAAAAACCAAGGATCCCTTTGCACATTCCCAATTTGATTGATTAGATATGTGTTACAACTAAACTCACGAAATTTTCCTAGTGAAAACTGGGGCAGAAAATTTCGTTCGTTTGTTTTGGTATCCTAAGCAGGTCAACCTCAAGACACAAGGTGTGAGATGACCCATGGAATAAATCCCAAAAGAAAAAAAAAAAAAAATGAACTCAAACGAGAAGCAAGCAAGGGTGCGGATTGCTCAAAATCTGATTGAAGTCACAAGCTCCGTTAATCCTGTCTTGACCCAATGCTGCATGAAGAAGTAAAACACCTACAACTTGCGAGCATCAAGATTCAGATCGAAGTCCACAGCAAAATCAGCTAAGACTCAAGATCAAGTTTCAAGACAATTATAGATAGGAATCTTGTAACTCATAGCTGATAGGCATAGCTAGCTTAACTTTGATTTTCTTTTGGTGTAATAAGGAGGTCAGCAAGCGGTAGCAGCAGCAACAGCAGTGAAATCACAGCTCCTGGTAGTCCCAGCTACCGAAAATTCCAGAACTACACTGACCTGATTCCTTTACAGCCAAGGATATGTAGGCAACCTTTGAAGCAGGGTTCGGTCAGACGGTTTTCAAAATGCTTCTCATGGAGTGCTGAGCAGGCAAAAATCCTTCATGGTGCTCATTTATCTTTGCCCGAAAACCCTTCGTGTCTTCGAGCAAAGAGGGGCAGCTGTGAGCACGTGATTTTTGCCACGCTTAAATTACTCCTACAAAATTCCTTAGAATTAGGATTTTTCTTTATTATTTGAATTTTTAGGAATTAATTGCATGATTTTGTGCCTCGTTTGCATTTTTGTGTGCATTTTTAGTTGCCATAATTCATAAAAAAGGGTACAAAAATAGTGCATTCGCATTTAGAATTCGATGTTATACTTTTAGTTAATCAATATTACTAAAATAAGAGAAAAATAACAAAAATAAATCTTTTACATCTTTGTTCTTTTAATTTCACTATTTGTTTAATTTTCCTTTTAAAAATAGGATCTAGTTAATTTAGGAAATTTAATTAGTCTCATTTAGAATTAAATCAGGTTTGGGCTATTTTTTTTTAATTTTACGATCTGAATTTCAAATAAATAAAAGGAAAAGAAGAAAATAAATAAAAAGAAATTGAAATAAGAAGCAAAAGGTTGGCAAATTTTGGGCCATTATCATGCAAAACCACAAGCCCAAATGCAAAATCCATTCCAAAACCGGACCAACCGCCCAGTCCAGGCCCAAAAATACCCCACCTGTTCCAGTAATTTAATGCCCAAAACGACGTCGTTTCATAGGCCTTCAATCTTGACCGTTGGATCTCATCAATCCAACGGTCCGGAACTAACCAGGATGTCTTGTATTTAAATGTCGGAATCCCCCCTCCCCCCTGCCCCTCAATTGTCTCTCAAAACACCTCCATACACATCGGCGTAACGCCACTGCTTCCCCGCCGTCCCCCACCGTCTGCCGCCGGCCGGAAATCGCCTCCGCCGGCGGCGATCACCCAATGACCACCAAAAATACACCCCTGCTTCCCCTCATCCTCCTCATTACGGATCCAAGCCTAGTTCCCCTCAAATCCCCCTCGAATCCTTCGAATAAGAGAAACCCTAGCGCCGCCTCCGCCGTGTACGGCGGCGCCGCCTCCCCAAACCTCCCCAAAATCACACCCCAGACTCCACTCACCTTCATTTTCCTAAATCCGCAACTAGAATCCTTCAAATCCAAGCGAAACCCTACAAATTTTAGATCTAGGATTTTCGAGTTTCAACACTGTTTTGGGAGTTTCAGTACTCGAATGATTTTATTAATGTTATATGTTTTATTTTTAACAAAATAAGCATATAACATTAACAAAAGTCAATTTCGAGAATCAATCGAATTGAAGACCAAAATCAGTGAGTTCCTTCCCTTTGTTTGATTACATTTTATTTTTCTTTTCTTGATTGATTCTGTTTCCATAGTTTTAATTCCTAGTTTAATTTTCGATTTTGATTTAGTTCGCATAATTTTTTAGTTTTGCTTTGATTTTTTGTTATGATATTGTTAGTCTAACTCAGTGGTTAGTTCCTTAATTGTTACTTTATTGAGTAGTTTAGTTTAATTTGGTCTTGTTTTCTGTCCAGTTTTGTTATCACTAATTTCGATTACGTTGATTCATATTCTTTTTGCTATGTTCGACTTTGATGCATGATTGTGTTCTGTTGATATGAATTCTACTTTAGTTTCCATTTTTACTTGTTAGATAATGGTTAATTCACTGTTTTGACCATGAAGTATTAGTGTTCATTAAAATTAGAGTCCAATTAGATTAGTTAGTTCAAAGTTTAAACTGTTTGGTTATAGCTGGTAATCTGTAACTAGGGTAAAGGAGTTTGAAGTTTGGTTTGGCATTAGGTTAGTAATTCAGATTAGAGTTCAAGGGTAGTATGGGCTTTTGGATAGAAAGAATCTTGGTAGCAACTAGTAGAAATCTATGGAACATTCTAGATAGGAGTCAAAACAGAATTTTAGGAAGTTAGTGGCTATAACTTGAGAAAGAAGTCAGGAAATAAGGGACTTTTAAGCAAAAATGAAAATTAAGAAAGGATGGAAAATGCAAAACTGAAAATCTGAGGGCTGCCCTTATCCTTGCCTATAAAAGGCATGTTCAATGCCTTAATTCACAAGTTACACACCCCTGAAAATTCCCCAAAAACCATCCCTACAGATCTGATTCTAAAAATTTGAGTTTCAAATTCAAAGAAAAATTAAAAAATTGGATTCTGTGGTTCAAACTTCTTTTAGATGTTCATTCCTTTAGAAGAAAATCAAAAACAAACGAGAAATGCACTAGAAAACTCCAAAAACACTGTTTCAATTGAATCTCCTAGGGTCATTTTTAAGTTTTAGGCGTTAATGTTCATCTTTGGGTTATACCTTGGAGAGCTGAGCTCATTAGCGTTCCTGGATCTATTTTTCTAGCTTATTTGAGTCTACTTGGGTTGCTCCTGGTTGATTTATTGACTGATTTCCTGCTGTGATATTGCTGACTCGTAGCTGCGTTTTGAACTGCTGCTGATACCTCCTTTTTATTGTATTTCAATTCCCAGGTACTCACTTTGCTTCTACACAGATGTATAGCCTCTATTTGCAAGTGAATACAAATCATCGCACACTTTCATGCTCCGTTAGCTGACTGCATGCCTACTGCCTTTCATATCTGGATAAATTGCTGTGATTTGTAATTAATTAGGAATTGATATGTGTAATTGTAGAGATCAGTTTAACTTTACCACTGATTGCTCAGATTGTATAATTAGGACTGATTTAACTAATTTGAACTGTTATAGGACTCTTAATTTGTATTGGATTGTTGATTGATCATTAGCTTATCATATTTCGTTTGGTGAACAGCTTAGCCTT
>NW_017670233.1:4320871-4407451 GCF_001879085.1 Nicotiana attenuata
GAATGCTTTGTGCCTTGCGTGATTTCTTACTTTCAGTCATTATTTACATTTATTACTCACTGAGTTGGAGTACTCACTTTACTCCCTGCACCCTGTGTGCAGATTCAGACGTAGCCGGTTCCGCTCCGGAGTGTTGATTTCCTCCAGTTCCAGGCGGGCTTCTTCGGAGATTACGAGGTAGTTGTTGACGTCCGCAGTCCCGTGTCTCTATTTCTCTATCTTTCCTGTTCTTTCCAAACAAATGTAGTAGTTTATGACTTTAGCAGACTGTATTGTGGTTCATAGATGATCGTGACTTGTGACATCCCGGTTAGGGCTGTGTCGGGTTGGATTTCCGCATTTTTATTGTTATTTCCGCTATTCAGTGTTAGTAAATCATGTTTTAAACTATTATGTGCTGGTTAACTATTTTAATTGATGAATTGGGTTGGACTGGCTGGCCTTGTCTTCACGAGAGGCGCCATCACGATCGGCTTCGGGGTTAGGGTCGTGACAAGTTGCTATCAGAGCCTAGGTTACATAGGTCTCACGAGTCATGAGCAGGTTTAGTAGAGTCTCACGGATCGGTACAGAGACGTCTGTATTTATCCTTGAGAGGCTGCAGAACCTTTAGGAAAATTTCACCTTCTTGAAATTCTTATCGTGCGAGTTGTTGATCCGAGTACTAAACTTCTGTTGTTCCATTCTCTCACAGATGGTGAGGACACGCGCTACCGGACAGGATGGACGACCACCACTGCCACCAGCTGCGGCCACCAGAGGCCGAGGATGCGGTCGTGGCCGTGGTAGGGGCAGAGCAGCGAGCGCAGCACCTGCAGACACCAGCTGCCCCAGTTCAGGACCCGATCCCAGCTGTGGACCTCCAGCAGCACCAGCTGTGCCTATTGTGATTCCGGGTCTTCAGGAGGCCTTGGCTTAGATATTATCAGTTTGCACTGGCCTAGCTCAGGCGGTTTCAGCCACTACAGCCGCAGCTACTTTACAGGCCGGGAGAGGCAGTCAAAGTCCCGCCGCCCGCACGCCTGACCAGGTCGTGCAGGGACTTCAGACGCCGGAGGCACCTCCAACCCAGCCGGTCGCAGCTGCTCAGGACTATGTAGTTCCTGTCATACCAGAGGACGAGCAGCGCAGGTTGGAGAGATTTGGGAGACTTCAGCCTTCGTCATTCAGCAGAGTAGAGGGCGAGGATGCCCAGGGCTTTTTAGACAAGTGTCAGAGGATGCTTCACACAGCCAGTATTCTGGAGACCAGCGAGGTCGCTTTCACTACTTATCAGTTTTCAGGACCTGTTTTTACTTGGTGGGAGGATCTTGAGAGGCGTAGGCTCGCTGGTGCAGCACCCCTATCCTGGCAGCAGTTCTCCGTTCTCTTTCTGGAGAAGTATGTACCGCAGTCTCGCCGACAGGAGATGCGTAGACAGTTTGAGTGGTTGCGTCAGGGAGACATGACCATGTCACAGTATGAGTTGAGATTCTCTGAGTTGGCTCGCCATGCCATCTGTTTGGTCCCGACAGATCGAGAGAGGATCAGGAGGTTTGTCGATGGTCTTACTTATTAGCTCCGAATCCTTATGACCAGGGAGAGGGTGACTGGTGCTACATTCGAGGAGGTTGTGGATATTGCAGAGAGATTGAGTCTGTCCGTCGCTAGGAGCGAGAGGAGAGGGAGGTCAAGAGGCCTCGAGGATCTGGTAGCTACAGTGGTGGTCCTTCGAGGGGCCAGTTCCAGCACGGCAGAGGCCGGCAGTTCCGTCAGGGTTAGTCTGATCGCTCAGGTTATCGAGGAGCATCATCGGGTCATGGTTCCCACAGTTCACACCAGGGCCATTCTTTACTTAGTGCCCTCCCAGCTTAGAGCTCATCCCATGCTCCATCTGTTCAGGGCTATTTCTACTCCGAGTGCTTCAGCTGGTCACTCCGGTGCGAGGGGTTCCCATCAGTCCCCTTCTCCAGCACCTAGGATTGGTTACGAGTGTGGCGAGATGGGCCACATGTGGAGGCAGTGTCCCCGCCGTCTTGCTAGTTTATCCCAGCAGAGGGGTCAGTCATCAGCTTCAGCGCCAGTTGCTCCACCACCACCCGCCCAGCCAGCTAGGGGTGGGGATCAGTCAGCCAGGGGTTGCCCCAGAGGGGGAGGTCGATCAGGGGGCGGTCAGGCCCGTTTCTATGCTCTTCCAGGCAGACTCGATGCCATTGCTTCTGATGCTGTCATTACAGATATTATTTCAGTCTGCCACAGAGATGCCTCTGTACTATTTGATCCCGGTTCTACATATTCTTATGTGTCCTCATACTTTGCTCACCATTTGGGTACTTCTCGTGAGTTTCTTGCTTCACATGTTCATGTATCTACCATAGTGGGCGACACTGTTGTTGTAGACCGTGTGTACCGGTCGTGTTTGGTGACTATTGGGGGTCTAGAGACCCGAATCGATCTTTTATTATTGAGTATGGTAGATCTCGATGTTATTCCGGGCATGTATTGGCTATCTCCGTGCCGCGCTATTCTAGATTGTCATGCCAAGACAGTCACATTGGCTATACCGGGTGTGCCATGGATTGAGTGGCGTGGCGTGACTGATTATGTTCCTAGTAGAGTTATCTCTTTCTTAAAGGCCCAACGTATGGTTGGGAAGGGTTGTCTTTCGTATCTTGCCTTTGTGAGGGATGTTGGAGCTGAGGCTCCCAGTATTGATTATGTCCCAGTTGTGAGGGATTTCCATGATATATTTCCTGCAGACCTGCCGGGCATGCCCCCAGACAGGGATATTGATTTTGGTATTGACCTGGTGCCGGGCACTCAGCCCATTTCTATTCCGCCGTATCGTATGGCACCAGCGGAGTTGAAGGAGTTAAAGGAGCAGCTTTAGGAACTCCTTGATAAGGGGTTCATTCGGCCTAGTGTGTCACCTTGGGGTGCGCCGGTTCTGTTTGTGAAGAAAAAGGATGGCACTATGAGAATGTGCATCGATTATAGGCAATTGAACAAAGTAACAGTGAAGAACAAGTATCCTTTGCCTCGCATTGATGATTTATTCGACCAGCTTCAGGGAGCGAGGGTATTTTCCAAGATTGATCTCCGTTCGGGTTATCACCAGTTGAAGATCAGGGATTCAGATATTCTTAAGACGGCCTTCAGGACCAGATATGGTCATTATGAGTTCCTGGTTATGTCTTTTGGGCTGACCAATGCCCCAGCAGCGTTCATGCATCTGATGAACAGCGTGTTCTGGCCTTATCTTGATTCATTTGTTATAGTTTTCATTGATGATATCCTGGTATATTCGCGTAGTCAGGAGGAGCACGCGGAGCATTTGAGGGTTGTGTTGCAGAGATTGAGGGAGGAGAAGCTTTATGCCAAGTTCTCCAAGTGTGAGTTTTGGCTCAGTTCAGTGGCATTCTTGGGACACGTGGTGTCCAGTGAGGGTATTCAGGTTGATCCAAAGAAGATAGAGGCGGTGCAGAGTTGGCCCAGACCGTCCTCAGCCACAGAGATTCGTAGTTTCTTGGTTTGGCAGGCTATTATCGCCGGTTTATTCAGGGATTCTCATCTATCGCATCGCCCTTGACCAAGTTGACTCAGAAGGGTGTTTCATTTGTATGGTCGGACGAGTGTGAGGAGAGCTTTCAGAAGCTCAAGACAGCTTTGACCACAGCTCCAGTGTTGGTTTTGCCATCAGTTTCAGGTTCATATACCGTATATTGTGATGCTTAGAGAGTAGGGATTGGTTGTGTGTTGACGCAGGAGGGTAGAGTTATTTCTTATGCTTCTCGTCAGTTGAAGCCCCGTGAGAAGAACTACCCTGTTCATGATTTGGAGTTGGCTGCCATAGTTCATGCGTTGAAGATTTGGAGGCATTACTTGTATGGCGTATCTTGTGAGATATTCACTGATCATCGCAGTCTTCAGCATTTGTTCAAGCAAAAAGACCTTAATTTGAGGCAGCGGAGATGGTTGGAGTTGCTTAAGGATTATGATATCACCATATTGTACCATCCGGGGAAGGCCAATGTGGTGGCCGATGCTTTGAGCCGAAAGGCAGTGAGTATGGGGAGTTTGGCATATATTCCAGTTGGGGAGAGACCTCTTACAGTTGATGTCCAGGCCTTGGCCAATCGGTTCGTGAGGTTGGATATTTCGGAGCCCAGCCGGGTATTTCCTTGTGTGATTTCTCGGTCTTCCCTATATGAACGCATCAGAGAGCGCCAGTATGATGATCCGCACTTGCTTGTTCTTAGGGACAGAGTTCAGCATGATGATGCCAGAGATGTGTCTATTGGAGATGATGGGGTATTGAGGATGCAGGGCCGGATTTGTGTGCCCAATGTGTATGGGCTTCGGGAGTTGATTCTGGAAGAGGCCCATAGCTCGCGGTATTCTATTCATTCAGGAGTCGCGAAGATGTATCAAGATCTGAGACAGCATTATTGGTGGCGGAGAATGAAGAAAGATATTGTGGGATTTGTAGCTCGGTATCTTAATTGTCAGCAGGTGAAATATGAGCATCAGAGACCGGGTGGCTTGCTTCAGAGGATGGATATTCCTGAGTGGAAGTGGGAGCGGATCACTATGGATTTTGTAGTTGGACTCCCTCGGACTTTGAGGGAGTCTGATGCTATTTGGGTGATTGTGGATAGGCTGACCAAGTCCGTGCATTTCATTCCTATCTGTACTACTTATTCGTCGGAGCGGTTGGCAGAGATATACATTTGGGAGGTTGTTCGGTTGCATGGTGTCCCAGTTTCCATCATTTCAGATCGGGGCACTCAGTTTACTTCCCAATTTTGGAAGTCTGTTCAGCGAGAGTTGGGTACTCAGGTACAGTTGAGCACAACTTTTCACCTTAGACGGACGGGCAGTCCGAGCGCACTATTCAGATATTAGAGGATATACTACGCTTGTGTTATTGATTTTGGAGGGTCATGGGATTAGTTTCTACCGCTTGCAGAGTTTGCTTACAACAACAGCTACCAGTCGAGTATCCAGATGGCTCCATATGAGGCTTTGTACGGGAGGTGGTGTAGATCTCCAGTTGGTTGGTTTGAGCCCGGTGAGGCTAGGCTATTGGGGACAGATTTGGTTCAGGATGCTTTAGATAAAGTGAAGGTAATTCAGGAGAGACTTCGTACAGCGCAGTCGAGGCAAAAGAGTTATGCTGACAGGAAGGTCCGAGATGTGTCCTACATGGTTGGTGAGAAGGTTCTGTTGAAGGTTTCGCCCGCGAAGGGTGTTATTAGATTCGGAAAGAAGGGGAAGCTGAGTCCGCGGTTCATTGGGCCTTTTGAGGTACTTCGGGGGATTGGGGAGGTGGCTTATGAGCTTGCCTTGCCACCCAGCTTGTCGAGTGTGCATCCGGTTTTCCATGTTTCTATGCTCCGTAAGTATATTGGGGATCCGTCTCATATTCTGGATTTCAGCACGTTCAGTTGGAGGGTGATTTGACTTATGATGTGGAGCCAACAGCTATTTTGGAGCGTCAGGTTCGGAAGTTGAGATCAAAAGATATAGCTTCAGTGAAGGTGCAGTGGAGGGGTCGGCCCGTGGAGGAGGCTACCTGGGAGACCGGGCGGGAGATGCGGATCAGATATCCTTACCTGTTTGAGGCTTCAGGTATGTTTCTTGACTCGTTCGAGGACGAACGTTTATTTAAGTTGGGGAGGATGTGACGGTCCGGCCGGTCGTCTCATGAGTTACCGCTTCGTTTTCCCCATTTCTGCTCCTATTTGCTTTGTTCATCTGTGTTTTGAGGTATCGGGTTGGTCGGATTGAATTCGAATTAGTTTTGGTGAGGTTTGAGACACTTAGTCTCTTTTAAGAAGGCTTAAGTTAGAAAAGTCAACTGGATGTTGACTTATATGTTGGAGGGCTTGGATGTGAGTTCCGATGGTTCGGATTGCTTCAGGGGGTGATTTATGACTTAGGAGTGTGATCGGAATGGGTTTTGGAGGTCTGGAGTAGATTTAGGCTTGGATTGGCGAAATTGAGTTTTTGGCAGTTTTCCGGTTGATAGGTGAGATTTTGATATAGGGGTCGGAATGGAATTTCGGAAGTTGCAGTAGCTTCGTTATGTCATTTGGTATGTGCATACAAAATTTCAGGTCATTTGAACGTGGTTTGATTGGGTTTTTTGATCAAAAGCGGAATGCGGAAGAATTTAGAACCTTAGGCTTGAATTCGATGAGTTTTGGTGGTTTGATGTTGTGTTAGGTGTTTTGAAGATTGGTACAAGTTTGAGTAAGGTTACGGGATATGTTGCTGCTTTTGGTTGAGGTTCCAAGGGCCTCGAGATGATTTCGGATGGATGACGGGGAGTTTGAAGAATTTTTTGCAGCTGCTGTATTTTTTGCTGCTTCTGGTATTTCCGCACCTGCGGATAGGGGACCGCAGGTGCGGCGCTGCATATGCGAAAGAGGAGCCGCAATTTGGAAGGAAGGAATTTAAGCCTTCGCGTTCGCGTTTGAGGCCCCGCGTTCGCGGAAGGCTGGGAGCTTGTGCTTCGCGTTCGCATGAGGCTGTCCGCATTCGCGTATAAGGATTGGGGTCCAGTGGAATTTGCTCTTCGCGTTCGCATCAGCTGTCTCGCGTTCGCGTAGGTATGTGAACTGAAGCATCACGTTCGCAGTGTATGTATCACATTCGCGTAGAGTATTTTTGGGGTCTTGAGGATTTGTGCTTCGCGATCGTGAGGCTATTGCCGCGATCGCGATGAAGAGGGATCTGAACTAGGTAGAAAGCTTTTAAGTTATTTCATTCGCGATTTTGGGTCATCTTTCCTCCATAGTTGATCATTTTGAGAGCTTTTTGAGGGAGATTAAAGAGGGATTCAAGGAGAATCGATTGGAGGTAAGATTTTTGAACCTAAAACGTGATTCTATTATGAAATCAACCTAGAAACTCATGGAACTTAAGCTAAAAATGGAAGAACTAGGGCTTGGGATTTTGAACTTTTGAATTTGGATTTGAAGGACCATTTGAGGTCAGATTTGAGAACTTTTGATATGTATGAACTCATGGGAGGATAGGAACCCGTTGATGTGAAAATTTCTGAGTTTCGAGAAGTGGGCCCGGNCTTAAGAGGCCTTTAATGGGGGATTTGAGGGGTCGTTTGGACTCCGATTTTGGTGTTCTTTATATGCATAGACTCGTGGGGAGATAAGGAACCTATTAGTGTAAAAATTTCTGAGTTTCGAGAAGTGGGCCCGGGGCTCGG
Source organism: Nicotiana attenuata (assembly GCF_001879085.1). Classification (NCBI taxonomy): domain Eukaryota; kingdom Viridiplantae; phylum Streptophyta; class Magnoliopsida; order Solanales; family Solanaceae; genus Nicotiana; species Nicotiana attenuata. The sequence goes on from NW_017670233.1 coordinate 4,328,082, forward strand.
GTTTTGCTAATTTCGGGATTTTTGGTATTTTTTGATTGTTTTCGCTTGGGATTTTTTCCCCTCGCATATTGTGACGTATTCGTTCTGATTTTGGATAGATTCGACGCACGTGGAGGCCAATTCGAAGGGCAAAGGCGTCGCGAGCTAGGGATTTGGCCGGTTCGAGGTGAGTAATGCTTGTAAATGACGTTCTAAGGGTTTGAAACCCCAGATTGCACATCGTAGTGCTATGTTGAGGTGAGACACACGCTTGTTGACGAGCGTGGGGTCGTACACTTGGGGATTGTGACCTGGTCCGTCCCGGTTGATGATTTTACCGGGTATTTGACTGAAACTTGTTTGTTATCACTATGATTTGGGCTGAATGTCATATTTAGGCTTCGTGCCAATTATTTGAACCCTTCGGGGCTTTTTCTTGATATTTCCTCACTGTTTTGAATTACTACTTGAACTCAGTCATGTATTTTCCACTGTTTTACTACTCAGCCGGTTTTTACTCAGTTTTGAGACTTAAATGATATTTTAAATGATATTTTGGGCTGAGACACACTGTTTTACTATTGCCCGAGGGGCTTGTGAGTATTTTTGACTGAGTAAGGCCGAGGGCCTATGTTGTGAGGAGACATTGATACTGATTTGAGGCCGAGGGCCTGAGATATGTACGCCACGAGGTGGCTTGATAGATATGAGGCCGAGGGCTTATTTGTGATGCCACGAGATGGCTTGTTATTGCGCTTGGGCCGTAAGGGGCCCCTCCTGGAGTCTGCACACCCCCAGTGAGCGCGGGTACCTAGTGTGATGTGAGATTGAGCCCGAGGGGCTGTTATTGTTTTGAGATGTTGCCTGAGGGGCGGATGTGGTGATACTGTGCCCGAGGGGGGAGCTTTTATTTATTTTCCGTACCTTAATTATCTGTCATTTACCTGTTTACTTGTTGAACAAGGATTTTACCGTATTTTCACTGGTTTTACTACTTTTAAATGATTTTACTGCTTCATCATAGAATGCTTTGTGCCTAGCGTGATTTCTTACTTTCAGTCATTATTTACATTTGTTACTCACTGAGTTGGAGTACTCACTTTACTCCCTGCACCCTGTGTGCAGATTCAGGCGTAGCTGGTTCCGCTCCGGAGTGTTGATTTCCTCCAGTTCCAGGCAGGCTTTTTCGGAGATTACGAGGTAGCTGTTGGCGTCCGCAACCCGTGTCTCTACTCTTCTATCATTTCTGTTTCCTACAAACACTTGTAGTAGTTTATGACTTTAGCACACTGTATTGTGATTCGTAGATGCTCTTGACTTGTGACACCCCGGTTAGGGCTGTGTCGGGTTGGATTTTCCATATTTTTATTGTTATTTCCGCTATTCAGTGTTAGTAAATCATGTTTTAGACTATTATGTGTTCGTTAACTATTTGAAAAGATGAATTGGATTGAACTGGTTGGCCTTGTCTTCACGAGAGGCGCCATCACGACCAGGTTCGGGGTTAGGGTCGTGACAGACATCTGGTCATTTTTGAATTTGGTGACTAATGTGATAATTGATGTCGCAAGTGCTACAATTAACATGGATGATATTTTGGAGTCCATCTAGATTAATTTTATAATGAGGAGATGGATGAGTTTCATGAAATGTGTCAACTCCTTGCTAGGGATGGGTTCACACAACTACACACCAAGAAAGTTATCTGTGGACCTTGAAAATAGGAAGACTACTCCTATAAAGCCGATTAAAGAACCACCTACCTTGGAGTTGAAGCCATTACCACCACGCCTTCGGTATGAGTTTTTAGGCCCTTGTTCTACTTTACCGATTATTTTTTCTTCTTGTTTGACTAAAGTGCAGGTAGGTTCTACGTTGGAGGCCATGCAAAAGAGGAAGAAAGCCATTGAGTGGACTTTTGTAGACCTTTGGGGTATAAGTCTCATGTTTTGCATGCACAAAATTAAATTGAAGGATGGTGTGAGATCTTGGTTGAACTTCAAAGAGGCTCAATAAGGCAATGCAAGAGGTGGTCAAGAAGGAGATTATTAAATTGTTGGATGTCGAGGTCGTATACCCGATATTCGATAGCTCATACACGTTATCAGCTAAATATGTGCCTAAGAAAGGGGGATGATGGTTATTACCAATGATAAAAATGGGTTAATCCCCACAACAACTGTTACTGGGTGGAGATTTTGTATGGATTACCAGAAACAACAAGGTTGCAAGAAGGATCAATTTCCCCCTCCTATTCGTGGACCAAATGCTTGATAGATTGGTCGGACTGCCTTCAATTGCTTTATAGATGCTATTCAGAATAAAACAAAATCCTTAATGCATCGAAAGATAAAAAAAGATTACTTTCACTTGTTCCTATGGCACATTTGCCTTCATGTGAATGCCATTTGTTTATGTAGTACACCGATGACTTTACAATGGTGCATGATGGATATTTTTACGGACATTTACCTTGAGGTTTATGGATGGTTTTTCAGTAGCAGAAGAATCATTTGATGCTACTCTTGCAAACTTGGACAAAGTATTGGCTAGATATGAGGAGACAAACTTGATGCTTACTTGGAAAAAGTATCATTTCATGGTTGAAGAAGACATAGTCTTTGAGCATAAAATCTCAAAGAATAACATTGAAGTTGACAAAGCAAAAACAGAAGAGATCTCCAAGCTTCTACCTCCAACTTCGGTGAAGGGTTTGAGGATTTTCTTAGGCCATGCGGGTTTATACTGCAGATTCATCAAAGATTTTTCTAGAGAACCCCATGTGCAAGTTCCTTGAGAAAGATGTGAATTTCAATTTCAATGATGATTGTATGAAAGTTTTCAAAGAGTTGAAGTTCAAGTTTAGCACCACTCCTGTTATCATGTCTCCAAATTGGAGTTTGACATTTGAGCTCATGTGTGATGCTGGTGATATTGCGGTGGGGGCTATTTTGGGGGCAAAGAGTCAACATGATCTTTCACATGGTCTACTATGCTAGTAAGACCATGAGTAGTGCACAAGTAAAGTACATGGTTATAAAAAAAGGAATTTCTTCCCATTGTGTTTGCTATTGGGAAGTTCTGTCCTTATTTGATAGGTGTCAAGGTAATTGTGCACACGATCATCTGACACTTCGGTATCTTATAAGCAAAAAGGAGTCCAAGACCTATTGATGAGATGAGTACTTCTATTTTAGGAGTTTAATATTGATATCCAATATAAGAAGGGTAGTGAAAATCAAGTGGCGGACCACTTGTCTCATTTGGAGGAGAAGAGGAAGCCATATGATGGCCTAGAGATCAATGACTCTTTTTACAATGAGAAACTCATAGCATTATCCATGAAAGAAGTACCATAATATGCGAATTTGGCTAATTAAATTGCTAGTGGTATTATCTCGATTGGGTTTAGTTCCAATCAAAGAAAGAAAGTTAAAAGAGATCGCACAGATTATTATTGGGATGTGCGATGCCCTTTTGGATTTACATGGATGAATAATTAGGAGATGTGTGTTAGACGATGAGCAAACAAATATTCTTGTTGCTTATCATTCTTTGCCTTATGGTGGTCATCGTGGTGGACAAAGAATTCCGGCAAAAGTCCTAAGTTATGGATTCTATTAGCCTACTCTTTATAAGGATATTAGTGAGTTGGTAAAAAGATGTGATGAATGCCAAAAAGCTGATGAAATTTTAAAGAAACGTAAAATGCCTCTCACGGCTATCTTGGAGATTGAGATATTTGATATTTGAGGTATTTATTTTATGGGTTCATTCATGAGTTCTTATGGTGATAGTTATATCTTGGTGGTAGTAAACCATGTGTCCAATGGGTGAAAGTTGTGGCTTCACCTAACAATGAGGCTAGAATTGTGGTTGCTTTCTTGAATAGGAACATATTCATGAGATGTGGGACTCCGAACAATCATATGTTATGGAGGATCACATTTTTGCATCAAGGCCTTTAACCATTTTCTTGGAAAGTATAATGTCAATTACAAGGTGATAACTCATTATCATCCGCAAGCAAGTGGGCAAGTAGAAGTGTAAAATCGGAAAATAAAGAGTTTCGTGTCCAAAATGATTAATGTTAACCAGACGGATTGGTCTAAGAAGCTTGATGATGCCTTATGGACATATACAACGTCCTACAAAATACCTATCAGGATGTTCCCGTATTGGTTGGTGTTTGAGAAAGCTTGCCATTTACCGATAGAGTTGGAGCGCAAAAAGCCATGTGGGCTTTAAAGAAGTTGAATCTTGATTGAGATATTATCACTAACATGCAGGTAGAACATTTGAGTGAGTTGGATGAATTCTCATTTCAAGCTTATGAAAGTTCATCATTGTACAAGAAAAAGATGAAATATCTTCATGACAGTATATTTGGAACAAGGAGTTCAAGATCAGAGATCCAGTGTTGTTATTCAATCCTAGGTTAAAGATGTTTCCATCAAGGCCATAGATAACCGAGTGTGGACCGCGTTGCACAATTGTGGCCACACTGCTTGGTTTTGACCCAACCCGCCGTGCAATTAAAAGAACTAGAGCTAAGTCCTTTTTTCCTTTTATTTCAATTATCTGAAAATACCCTTACAGCTCTCTAACCACCTCTTAGGCATCAAAGCATGCAAATTACCACTATGCTTCCAAATTTCACACACTTGCACTTAACTCTCAACTTTCACGGTAAGTGTTCACTTTCTTCTCTTTTTCTTCTCAACTTCTGTTTGTTGCTTTTTGCTTCTTGTTTTTTGGATTATCTCTGGTGGTATATGCGGAATCATGTGAAGTTTGGGAAATTTTGACTGAAATAATATAGCATGATTATCTTTGATGGCAAACCTCTATTGTAGTCTGTTATGGCCCTAGTGCGGTCGCACTTCCCCAATTGCGGACTGCAATACTCTAATAGGACTGAGATGACCCATGTCCCCTGCATATTTTCTAAATTCTTAACCAAGTGTTTAGCATAGTTTATGGCCAAACTATGTGGTCCTCCTTTTATGTTGTATCTTTGTGCTTTCTCAGGTAGAATTGTTAGATCAAGAGGCAAGGGTGAGGTTTCTAAGGGTCGAGGTGAGCCTGTGAGAAAGAGAGAAAGAAGTAAAGGGGCTCTAAATACTTCACGAGCCCCTAGTCCCAGGAAATTGATAGGCAAGAAAAAGAAGGTTGGTAGGGGAAGGGGATAGACTCAGACTGAGTCCTCCTCCTATGCTCCTTCTTGGGAAACCTCTGAAGGGAACCTGTTGCACAATCAGAATAGATTGATGTTGAGTAATCACAACCTCAAAGCCATTCTGAGTCCCAATATAAAGAGAAAAGTTCCGAAACTGCACAAACTTCAAGTCATGGAGCATACATTAAGAAAAAAGAAATAATAATAATAATAATAATAATAATAATAATAATAATAATAATAATAATAATAATAAACAACACAAAGATCTTCTAAATCCTGAGATGAAAATTCCTATACATTCAAATGAATTTGTAGACCAACTAAATAAAATGATGATAACTAAGTTTTCTTGTGAAAGAAAGACATTTATTAGTTTTGACTCTGTAGAAGAAGAAGATACCAACAACTACTATATAAAAAATACTGGATACTTTAACATCAAATGATCTTCCGTCACATAGGTATATCGTCAAACCCATAATGTCATTTAAGTTTCTCTTATTCTCTTTCTTTCTCTCTATATAAGTATGTATATACTTTTATGTTTAAAAATATCAATAAAATTTCAAATGTTTATATTTCCTTGAATAGGTTAGTTCCAAAAGAAAATGCCCCCATCATGCTACTTAGAAATTCGGACCCTTCAAATGGCTTAGGCAATAGTACAAGGTTGATTTATAGAGAATTTGACAATAGTGTTATATATGCAATATTGCAACGGGTTAAAATGCTATGAAACATTTGTTTATTCCAAGAATTTAACTTTCCCCCTCTGAAAAAGAAGGACGCCCTTTCAAATTCGTGTGAAAATAATTTTTCTTACGTTTATGTTTTGCAGTGATAAATAAAGCACATGATCAAACAATACCCTATATCTGATTGTATCTACCACAATATGTTTTTTCACATGGACAACTTTATGTTGCTCTTGTTAGTATCCTGTATTTGTAAAATAATTTTGGAGAATATAAATTAACGTATAAAGATGAATGGAAAAACAGAAACAGAATTTAATCCGAGCCTACTGAATTCACAGTGTTTCCTTAAGGAACTTAATACCCTTCTAATACCCAAGATTGTGGATTATTTTCTCCCAGGATAGAACGAATTACGCATTGATGTAGTTGTACTTCAAACCCCAGTGTTTCAGTGAACACAATGATCAGTAGCAAATCACACTTACTGTTGCTTTCTTAGTAGTTAAAACAATGCGGAGGAAAGGAGGAGAAGTCAGAAATTCGTATGAAAAATCTGAGAGAATGGACAACTTATTTATAGCCCCAACCTGTTGAGTTCAAACGAAGAGAGGTCAGTTACGTAAAATGGCCATAACGTAAATGGCCATTTACGCAAATTAAAACGGGCAGAGGAAACGTTTTTCGTTACAAAAAACGGACGGGCAGAGTCAATGAAACGGATAATTTGGGTTATTAATCTTCCGACAAACATGGATATTTAATATTATTACGTTAATATTTACTATTAAAAAATAAATATGGTCCAAAAAATTAATCAATCAATCGTTTGACCGAATCCGAATCCGAGTCGCCGAAGCCGAGCCAAGCGAGCGACGATGATGACGGCGCGAGGCTTGCCTTCTTCTTAACTCTTTAAGAGCTAAAAGAAGAGCAATTGTATATATATACCCATCAAAAACCTTTTCCTCTTCCAATATGGGACAATGTCCTATTATCAAGGAGGGAAACTTAAAATTTTTATTTTCCCTCCATTTCCCATTCACCCTCTTTTAAGCTTATTTTAGCTTAAAAAAACTCAACAATTCCCCACATGAATGGGAAATGACTATATCACGGAAATATGCATGAAAAACTGTGTGATTCACAAGCAAGGATTAATCGCATCTGGATAAGTAGGTTTCCCTTTGAACTTTCCATAGTGAACTCATGTCGGATATACTCGGTCAATCGGTAGATTTGATATCTTTGAACCGTCGAACTTTGGTGTATACCTAGACAACCATAAGTCACACAATCAACCCTTAACCGTCTTTGGTTCTCATTGTTGTGTTCATTTCAGCCATTAACACTGCCTGGTTTCATAAGTGCGTAGAGAACTGGCCTTATAAAATTCTCCTTGAAGCGGCTAACACATTACACTTACATAGGTGATTCCTAAACGTGTCATCCCGTAGATACACTATTTGATATACCCCGTATCAAATTTAGAAATCATTAAAAAGCCTTAATGCTTTATCCTTGGTACTGAACATTGTCTCATCACGAGAATAGACCAAAATTTTATTTGACAATGTTGAACCGTCATTAATGACTTTGTTTGATCTCTTTGAACCTATATCTTGGGATCTCCAGTCTTCTAGGTAGAGTTACTGCCACAATGACTTGTTCTCGCCCATAGTCCCATACCCCTCGATGATTTCTCAACTACCTCTCTAGTTAGGCCTTTTATAAGTGGATCCGACACATTATCACTTGACTTTACGTAGTCAATCATGATAATTCTTCTAGAGAGTAGTTGCCTAACGGTTTTATGTCTTCGTTGTATATGACGAGATTTACCGTTATACATAACGCTCCCAGCCCTTCCAATTGCCGCTTGACTATCGCAATGTATGCATATTGGTGCCAATGGTTTAGGCCAAAATGGAATGTCTTCCAAGAAATTCCGGAGCCATTCAGCTTCTTCACCAGCTTTATCTAAGGCTATGAACTCAGCCTCCATTGTAGATCGGGCAATACAAGTTTGTTTGGACGACTTCCAAGATACCGCTCCTCCACCAATAGTAAATACATATCCATTTTTGGACTTAGAATCAGTTGACCGAGTGATCCAATTTGCACCACAGTATCCCTCAATCACTGCAGGATATTTGCTGTAGTGCAAAGCAAAGTCCTGGTATGTTCTAAATATCCCAAAAATCATTTTATTGCCATCCAATGAGATTGACCTGGCTTGCTCGTGTATCGACTCAGTTTACTTATAGCACAAGCTATATCTTGTCGTGTAAAATTCATGATACACATTAAGCATCCCAACACACGAGCATAATCCAATTGTGATATGCTTTGGTCTTTGTTCTTTGCTAATGCAAGATTCACGTCAATTGGAGTCTTTGCAACTTTAAACCCTAAGTGCTTGAATTTTCCAAGTACTGTCTTGATATAATGAGATTGTGACAATGTTAGAACTTGAGGAGTCTTATGGATCTTAATCCCTAGAATTAAATCAGCAACTCCGAAGTCCTTCATATCGAACTTGCTAGTTAGCATACGCTTAGTCGCATTTATGTTGGCAATGTCATTACTCATTATCAGCATATCATCCACATATAAGCAAACAATGACTATGTAATTTGGAACATTTTTAATGTACACACATTTATCACATTCATCTATCTTAAAACCATTTGACAACATTGTTTGGTCAAATTTAGCATGCAATTGTTTAGGTGCTTGTTTTAGTCCATAAAGGACTTAACAAGTCTACATACCTTCTTTTCTTTACCTGGAACCACAAACCCTTCGGGTTGTTCCATGTAGATTTCTTCCTCCAAATCTCCATTCAAGAAAGCCGTCTTAACGTCCATTTGATGAATTTCAAGACCATAAACTGCAGCTAATGCTACTAACATTCGTATGGACGTTATTCTTGTAACTGGAGAGTATGTATCAAAGTAGTCAAGACCTTCTCGTTGGATATACCCTTTGACTATAAGTCTTGCCTTAAATTTATTAATAGTGTCATCATCTTTCATTTTCCTCTTAAAAATACATTTAGAATCCAAAAGGTTTATTTCCAGGAGGAAGATCAACCAATTCCCATGTATGGTTGTTCAATATGGACTCTATTTCACTATTGACTGCCTCGAAGGCATAGTTTCTTTAAATGTTCGAGGCTCATTTTCCAATAAGAAAGTCAGAAAATCTGGTCCAAATGAAGTAGACGTTCTTTGACGTTTACTACGTCTTGGATCCTCCTGATTAAATGTACTTTCTTTTGTTTCTTCCCGAGGCCGTTTAGATCCTTCACCAATCGACTCACATTCCTTTTTTATATGGATATATATTTTCAATGAACTCAGCATTATCTGATTCTATAACCGTATTATTATGAATGTCAGGATTTTCTGATTTACGAACCAGAAATCGATATGCTTTACTATTGGTCGCATATCCAATAACTGTTTTCGGTCCTATTTATACCCTTTTGGGTTTAGGAACTTGCACTTTTTCCAAACACCCCCACACTTTAAAATAAATCAAGTTGAGCTTCCTTCCTTTCCATTTTTCATATGGAATGAATTGTGTTTTGCTATGGGGTACTCGGTTAGTATCCGGTTAGCCGTAAGAACGGCTTCCCCCACAAGTTCTATGGAAAACCAGAACATATCAACAATGCATTCATCATCTCATTTAACGAACGATTCTTTCTTTTCGCAACCCCATTGGATTGGGGCGTGCAAGGGGCCGTTGTTTGATGAACAATTCCATATTCTAAATATATTTCTTCAAAAGGAGATTCATATTCACCACCCCTATCACTTCTTATCATTTTGATTTTCTTGTTAAGTTGCGTGTAACTTCATTTTTGTATTGCTTGAATGCGTTTATTGCTTCATCTTTATTATTAAGTAAGTAAACATAGCAATATCGAGTACTGTCGTCAATAAAAGTTATGAAATACTTCTTTCCACCGCGAGATGGTATTGACTTCATATCGCAAATATCTGTGTGAATTAGGTCTAAAGGATTTGAATTCCTTTCTAACCACTTATAAGGATGTTTAACATACTTAGATTCCACACATATTTGACATTTTGATTTGTCGCATTCAAACTTAGGCAATACTTCCAAGTTAATCATTTTCCGCAAGGTTTGCCATTAATCATTTGACTCAAGTAAGTAAGAAGAAGCTGAAATTTTATTATTATTCTCAACAACCATTACATTCAGCTTGAAAAGGCCCTCGGTGAGGTAACATTTTCCTACAGCATCTCATTCTTACTTATTACAATCTTATCAGACACAAAGACACATTTAAACCCGTTCTTAACAAGAAGTCCAGCAGAGACTAAGTTCTTGCTAATCTCGGGAACATGAAGGACGTTGTTTAGAGTCACCACCTTGCCAGAAGTCATTTTCAGAAATATCTTCCCACATCCTTCAATTTTGGCCTGTTACACCCCGTAAGTTTAACAACCTTGATATATGTATGTGATATGGTATATATATGTATGTGATATGGTATTTTGAGTGAAACTTTTTTTGTAAAGAACAAATGGTTTGAAAAATATGATTTTATATAATTATTAATATTACTACTTTCGAATATGTTTTAAATTATACACATAGTATGAGAAAAGTTTATGAGATTTTCTTTATTATAAAGATATAAATTATTTTCTCACAAGAAAAGAAGGTTATCTTTTTACCATTTTAAGAATTAAGTGTACGAAAATTTTACTCTTTATATGAGATTAAAAAATTATAAGTGGAGAAAATATATGTATTTTTACATGAATATTTTAATGAAATAATAATGTATGTATTAATTTTATATGGTACCACATGACCATGATAATAGGGTATATATAAAGTGTGTTAAAAGTGGGTAGTATTTTAAGTAATTTGAGATAATTTTTAATTATGTGAATAATCGGTAATTTATAATGAGTTTTGTGCAAGATTAGTTAGTTAATTATCAAATTTTGGATAAGTCTTGAGCCCCCCACGTGGCAGCCATATAGGATAAATTAGATGACTAATAAATCTAGTTAAATAGGTGGCATTTGGAGGGTTTCGACGAAGTGATATTTATGTCTTCTACTAGATGAGGAAAGGCCCGTATACGGGCCCAACATTGTAATCTTAAAATTATTGTTTGTCGGTGCTCAATTAATTTTTTGATAAATAAATCGATCATTATTATATCCATTTAATAACTGATAGAGAATGATATTGGGGATCACAATTTATAGTTAATTTATTTTAATAATTACAAAAAATTAAACTATAAATTATAACCTGCTTAAGTTGCTCCAATTATTAACATAAAATACTATGTACTATAATACTCATTTTAACATCAATGTCAAATATAAATATCTAATTGTAAAATTGATTGAATGGTATTATTTCCTCACTATATTTGAATTTTTAATTACAGGGTTTTAATTTTTTTCTTAATTAAGGATATAAGAGAAATATTTTTATTTTTCTATAGATTTATCATATGTTAATTTTTATAATGAAATAATATAAAATATTTTAAGACAATTTATAGATTGTTGAAAACTTATCATGGAAGAATGGAGTTCAAACCATATAAATCAAATTTTCACATCAATTAAGTACATAAGAGGTAACCTCCTAGAACAGATGAACAAATGTCATCATTTAAATTAACTTTTACTAAGGTTTAACAAACTATAGTTTTTAAAACTACTTTTGAATATAAAACTTTTAGGTTTGAAACCGCCTTCAGATAGTGTGAATGCATGAAAACCTTTAATTTTATTTTTTAAATTGTGTTAAAATAGTATGGGTAAATATGAAAATCTTGTAAATATTTATCTATATTTCTTTTTGTTGCTTTATTATTTAAAAATTAAATTTACTTTTTCTGTGAAAACTTTTATTTGACTGAAACAAAAATTAATAATTTTATCAAATGAGAAAAAACATTCAACATGAGTATTTGCATGGAGTAACTCTATGCAAAAGTAGTCTTATCAATACTATATTTAAACTTTTAAAGGAGTGTTGTGGTCAACGAAATGTGGGGTCCACGTATATCAAGAAGGACACAATTTAAATTTAAGAAATGCAATCTGTTACTTTGCATTTGGTTATGCATAATATGTCGTGAACTTCACTTTAGATCTTCATATCAACAATCTGTCAGAAGTCTTTAACTCACTATACCGGAGGGATAACCAACTGGCCTAGCAAAACATATTTAGCATTCTATTGAGAATTTATGACTCAATTTTGGACAGGATAAGGTCCATTGTACAGCATGTATTTTCAGTATTACTGACATGTATTAGGGCAGATTCTGGCCTTTAACATAACGATTATACTCGCGCCGATTTCCTTTAGCGGATACGAGTTGAGCTCTTCAGCAAGTGGAATAAGATCAGATATGTTAAGGCTATCCCTTCCTTCTTTTAGGCATGATCCAAATGATACAAAAAAAATACTCTATTCATAGAATACTAGGGGTCTCTATAGTCTTGATTCCCCATGAGTCTTTTATTCTATCATCTGTTCATGGCTCTCAAAAATACGTAAGTTGGTAAAGTTTATTTCATGATATTAATCAGAGGCATAATGGTCTTATGACGTACCAAGAGATTTTATTAACGTATTTCATATGCATTTCATGCATTTATACATGCACATTGATCCATGACATGATGACGTTATACACGCGTATTTATATATTTATATATATATATAGGAAAAGTTTACGGCGTTATATACGCACCACCACCTGATCAGTTGGTATACGTTGATGATTTTGCCCACAGTGGCCGAGATGATATGATGGGATGCCCTCGTGTCACGACCCTAGTTCGCCCTCCGTGAACTGTCGTGACGGCACCTAGTCTCTACGACTAGGTAAGCCTAACAAGTGCAGAAAATAACTAAACTTGCAGAAGGAATAATCAAAATCAAAATAACTGAATGGAAACAATAGTTATAATGCCACTCGGCATATACAACACAACATTCTCAAACCAAGTACACTATCCCAAAACCCGGAATCTCATGAAACCACAAGCCTTTTAATATCTAACAGTGTCTAACTCCAGATTGTCTAACAAAGAAAAGAAATACAGAAGGGCTAATACTTGAAAAAAACGAGAATAGAAAGGGACTCCTCGGCCTGCGAACACGGCAGATATACCTTGAAGTCTCTACAGAAGCGCCTCGCCTCAAGGATGATAAGACTGAGCGAAAGTACCTGGATTTGCACATGAAAAACATGTGCATAAGGGGCATGAGTACACCACAGAGGTACTCAGTAAGTGCCAAGCCTAACCTCGGTCGGGTAGTGACGAGGAAGGTCAAGGCCCTACTGAGGTTAAATAAAATATAAGGTTTAACAGTGTGAAATAAAAACAGTATAAATAAGTGCAACAGTAAGAAATAACATAGAATTGAAAGAACAACAACAACTAGAACAGATACAAACAAACCACAGAAAGAAATACAGCTCAACACAGAGATAACAACCGGGGCACCTTCCAGGATACTGTCCTGTAGTCCCAATTACAACTATCCAGTGGATCTCCCGGGATACCGTCCCGTAGTCCGTCATGTCCGAAGGATCTCCCGGGATCCCGTCCCGTAGTCCAACTATCAATGCGCGGGGGGATCTATCGAAATCCCGATCCGTAGTCCCCAAATATAAATACCCAGTACTGGGAGAATCTACCGGGTACATTCCTGTAGTTCCATATAACTGTGCAGGGGGATCTACCGGGAATCTAACCCGTAGTCCCAAAGTAAATGTGCAGGGGGATCTATCGGGAATCTAACCCGTAGTCCCAAAGTAAATGTGCAGGGGGATCTACCGAAAATCTAACCCGTAGTCCCAAAGGAAACAGACAAGGGGGAGCTACCAGAATCCCACATCCGTAGTCCCAATGTAAATATACAACGGCAGCAAGAAAATATTCAGAGAAGGGAAATTTCGTATTAAGGCAACAAATAACTCTAGCCTAGCATGCTGCACAGAGTTCGGGTAAACAGATTGAACAATTAAAGCAATTAAAGCACTTAAACATGCGTTCCTAAGCTAACGACAGGCTTAATAGTACAAGTAATAAAAGCAGGAGAAGAAACATACTAATAAGTACTTAAAGAAAACCGGATTTCCAATAATTTGCACAAGTACGCACTCGTCACCTCACGTACAAGGCATTTCAATTACCAAATATATCAAACCTAAGGGAAGGTCCCCCACACAAGGTTAGACAAGCCACTTACCTCGAACCCGCTCAAAATCAATCTAACACCACGTCTTTGCCACGAGTACTCAACTCAAAATGGCCCAAATCTATTCAATTCAATTGCATAATGTAAATAACACTTCAAGTGACTGATTCTACAATTAAATTCTAAGCTAATACGCGAATGTAAAATGACCAAAATGCCCCTTGGGCCCACATCTCGGAATCGGGTAAAATTTATATTTTCAGAAATCTCGCACTCTTACGAGTCCAACCATACCAAAATTATCCGAATCCGATGTCAAAAACCCAATCAAAACTCAATAATTCGGCCTATGAAGTTTATCCAATTTTTCCCAATTTTTCCACCAATATTCGAAATTTAAAGACTAGATTTAAGTTAGGAATCATGGAAACTGATCTAAGTTGGGTAGAGATCACTTACCCAAGTTACCCAGGTGGTCTTCAAAATCGCCCCTCCCGGGCTCTCAAATTCAAAAAATTTGAAAATAGGCTTAAACCCTCGAATTGAGGTTTTAAGAATCTGCCCAGGTTTTTTTGTACATCGCGATCGCGAGAAATGATGTGTGATCGCGAAGAGGAAAAATTGAGGGTTCCTGAACTGGTCTATGCGAGCGCGACAGGATGTACGCGGTCGCGGAAGAGGAAAAGAACAGGCTTACACGTTCGCGGACAAGACCATGCGAACGCGAAGGGAAAATAGGCCATTGAGCCACCGGCTCCTAGTTCTAATATGCGGACGCGAAAGGGGGGATGCGAATGCGAAGGAGGAAGGGGCAGACTTCCGCGATCGCGAGCAAAATCATGCGATCGCGAAGAACAAATTAAACCTCCTCCGAAAATACACTACGCGAACGCGGAGGGAAGGCCGCGAACGCGATTAAGGAAACTAGATACTAGATTTTTTGCAATTCTAACAAGTTCCAAAATGGCCCGTTGAGCATCCGAAACACACCCGAGGCCCTCGGGACCTCAACCGAACCTGCCAACCAACCCTAAAACATCATTCAAACTTGTTCCAAACTTCGGAACGCTCAAAACAACATCAAAACACCTGTTTTTCATCGGATTCAAGCTTAGGAATTCCAAAAACTCTAAAAACACGCTTTCGATCAAAAAGTCTATCAAACCTCATCCGAATGACCTGAAATTTTGTACACACGACATATTCAACACTATGGAGCTACTCCAACTTCCGAAATTCCATTCCGACCCTCGGATCAAAATCTCACCATCGAACCGAAAACTTCAAAAATTTAACTTTCGGCATTTCAAGCCTAAATTAGCTACGGACCTCCAAAACACAATCCGAACACGCTCCTAACCCCCAAATCACCCAACGGAGCTGACGAAACCATCGGATTTCCATTCTGAGGCCGTCTTCACACTGTTCCGACTACAGTCAACTTTCCAACACTTAAGCTCTCACTTAGGGACTAAGTGTCCCAAAACTCCCCGAAACTCAAAACCGAACATCCCGACAAATCAAAATAGCAGAAATAAACTTGGGGAAAGCAGTCAATAGGGAAATTGGGTGTTGATTCTTAAGATGACCGGCCGGGTTGTCACATCCTCCTACACTTAAACATTCGTTCGTCCTCGAACGAGCATAGAGACATACCTGATGTAGTGAAAAGATTAGGGTAACAGTTGCGCATATCCTGCTCGGCCTCCCAGGTCGCCTCCTCGACCGGATGACCCCGCCACTGAACCTTTACTGATGCAATGTTCTTTGACCTCAGCTTTCTAACTTGCCTGTCCAATACTGCCACTGGCTCCTTAACATAGGATAGATCCTTGTCCAACTGGACTGAACTGAAATCCAACACGTGCGACGGATCACCGTGATACCTCCAGAGCATCGAAACATGAAATACCGGATGAACTCCTACCAGGCTGGGAGGTAAGGCAAGCTCATAAGCAACCTCCCCAACTCGCCTCAGTATCTCAAAAGGGCTAATAAACCTCGGACTCAACTTCCCTTTTTTCCCAAATCTCATAACACCTTTCATAGGCGAAACCTGAAGCAGAACCCGCTCTCCAACCATATAGGAAACAACACGAACCTTCCGGTCCACATAGCTATTCTGTCTGGACTGGGCTGTACGGAGTCTATCCTGAATCACCTTAACCTTCTCCAAAGCATCCTGAACTAAGGTTGTGCCCAATAATCTAGCCTCACCCGGCTCGAACCAACCACCGGAGATCTACACCGCCTACCATATAAAGCCTCATACGGTGCCATCTGAATGCTGGACTAACAACTATTGTTGTATGCAAACTCCGCCAATGGCAAGAACTGATCCCAAGACCCTCCAAACTCGATCATACACGCACGGAGCATATCCTCAAGAATTTGTATAGTGCACTCGGACTGCCCGTCCGTTTGAGGGTAAAATATTGTACTCAACTCTACCCGAGTACCCAACTCCTGCTGAACGGCCCTCCAGAACCGATATTTGAACTGAGTACCTCTATCTGAAATGATGGGAACTGGAATACCATGTAGACGAACAATCTCCCAGATATAAATCTCCGCCAACCGCTCCGAAGAATAAGTAGTACACCCAGGAATGAAATGAGCGGACTTGGTCAGCCGATCCACAATCACCCAAATAGCATCAAACTTCCTCAAAGTCCGTGGGAGCCCAACTAGAAAGTCCATGGTGATCCGCTCCCACTTCCACTCCGGAATCTCTATCTGCTGGAGCAACCCACCCGGCCTCTAGTGCTCATACTTCACCTGCTGACAGTTGAGACACCGAGCTACGAATCCAACTATATCTTTCTTTATCCGCCTCTACCAATAGTGTTGCCTCAAATCCTAGTACATCTTCGCGGCACCCGGATGAATGGAATACCGCAAACTGTGGGCCTCCTCTATAATCAGCTCCTGAAGCCCATCAACATTGGGTACACAAACCCGACCCTGCATTAATACACAACCAATCCCAACTCTCGAAGCATCTCAATACACGGTATATGAACCTGAAGCTGATGGTAAAACCAGCACTGGAGCTGTAGTCAAGGCTGTCTTGAGCTTCTGAAAGCTCTCCTCACACTCCTCCGTCCACTGAAATGGAGCACCCTTCTGGGTCAACCTGGTCATAAGGGCTGCAATCGATGAAAACCCCTCCACAAAATGATGGTAGTAGCCCGCCAAGCCAAGGAAACTGCGGATCTCTGTAGCTGAGGATGGTTTGGGCCAACTCTACACGGCCTCTATCTTCTTCGGATCCACCTGAATACCCTCACTCGATACTACGTGGCCTAAGAATGCCACTGAATCCAACCAAAGCTCACATTTCAAGAACTTAGCATATAACTTCTTCCCTTTCAGAGTCTGAAGCACAGTCCTCAGGTGCTGCTCATGATCTTCCCGACTTCGGGAATATACCAAAATATCATCAATAAAGACAATGACGAACGAGTCAATATACGGTCGGAACACAATGTGCATCAAATGCATAAAGGCTGCTGGGGCATTGGTCAGCCCAAATGACATAACAAAGAACTCGTAATGACCATACCGAGTCTTGAAAGCAGTCTTCGGGATATCTGGCTCCCGAATCTTCAACTGATGGTAACCTGAGCGCAAATCAAATCTTAGAAAACACCTGTGCGCCCTGAAGCTGGTCAAACAGATCATCAATACGAGGCAAAGGATAATGGTTCTTCACTGTAACCTTGTTCAACTGGCGATAATCAATACACATACGCATAGAACCATCCTTTTTCTTCACAAACAAGACAGGAGCACCCCAAGGTGATACACTGGGCCGAATAAAACCCTTATCAAGCAATTCCTGTAACTGATCCTTCAACTCAGGAGGAGCCATGCGATACGAAGGAATAGAAATGGGCTGAGTGCTCGGGAACAAATCAATACCAAAATCAATATCTCTATCAGGCGGCATGCCTGGAAGGTCAGCTGGAAACACATCGGAAAAATCCCGTACTACTGGGACTGAATCAATTGAAGGAGTATCAATACTAACATCTCTCACATAAGCTAAGTACGCGTCACACCCCTTCTCAACCATACGCTGAGCTTTAAGAAAAGAAATGACTCTACTAGGAGTGTGATCTAAAGTAACCCTCCACTCAACACGCGGTACACATGGCATAGCCAGTGTCACGACTTTGGCGTGACAATCAAGAATAGTATAATGGGGTGACAACCAGTCCATGCCCAAGATAATGTCAAAATCTACCATGCTGAGTAAAAATAAATCGGCTCTGGTCTCAAAACCACGAAGAGTAACCAAACACGACCGATAAATGTGGTCCACAACAAGAGAATCTCCCACAGGAGTAGAACCATAAACAGGGGAACTCAAAGAATCTCGAGGTACACCTAAATGCGGAGCAAAATAAGAAGACACAGAAGAGTAAGTGGAGCCTGGATCGAATAGAACGATACATCTCTATGATAGACCATGACAATAGCTGTGATGACAGAATCTGAGGCAACAGCCTCAGTACGGGCAAGAAGGGCATAGTATCTGGCTTGGCCCTCCCCTCTAGCTGGCTGAGCAGGTGGGGTAGCAACTGGTGCTGTGATCATAGCGTGAGAATCCTACGGAGCGCGTTGTGGCTGAGAAGTCTGTGGAGGTGCACTCCTCCCAAGTCTAGGGCAATCCCTTACCACATGGCGTGTGTCACCACACTCAAAACAAGCTCTGGAAGGACGTGGCAGTGGGAACTGTGCGGTACAGGTACTCCGAGACCCCTGAACACCTGAAACACTGTGTGTAATCTGAGATGCAAACTGAGCTGGCTGACCCACAAAACCTCTACCATGTCGTACTCTTCCTCCAACATAAGGACCAGTGGGTCTCTCCAGTCTACGAGGTCTCCTTACTTCCCTATACTCTCTCTCCTGACCTTGTCTGTCCTCTCTCTCCTGGACCCACCTGTCCTCTGCTCGGCGAGAGGTCCTCACCCCCCGCTGAACTGGGATCACAGGCTGTGTCGCCATGTCACCTGGAACCTGACCAATGGGAACTCGCTGCTCTAGAGTGGGGGTGGCAAAAGTTTGGATCCCTTCCCTGATCTGTGAAGTGGCTGGTACAACCTGAATCAATCCCGCCTGAACTAATGTACCAAGCATGCTCAGGAACTGTGCTAATGTCTCCTGAAGTGCTGGAGTAGTAGTAGCAGCAGGCGTATCCGATGCCTGGGCTCTGGCTAGAACTGTTGGTGGCACCTCGATGGCAGCTCGCGCGAGTGCTCTGGCTGCACCGCGTGCGCGTCCTCGGCCTCTACCCTGGCCCCGACCTCTGACGGCTTTCGTAGGGGGCGCGGGTGTCTGATCATCTCTGGTAGCACATGTTCTCACCATCTGTGAGAGAATGGAAGACAAAGGTTTAGGATTGTGACGTCAAAATCTTGCACAACTGGGAAATCAAATGAAGTGGAATTTCCTAACGGTTACATAGCCTCTCGTAGATAAGTACAGACGTCTCCGTACCGATCAGCGAGACTCTAATAAACCGGCTTGTGATTCATGACTCCTATAAACTTAGAGCTCTGATACCAACTTCTCACGACCCCAGTTCGCACTCCGTGAACTGTCGTGACGGCAGCTAGTCTCTACGACTAGGTAAGCCTAACAAGTGCGGAAAATAACTAAACTTGAGGAAGGAATAATCAAAACCAAAATAACTGAATGGGAACAATAGTTATAATGCCACTCGGCATATAAAACACAACATTCTCAAACCAAGTACACTATCCCAAAACCCAGAATCTCATGAAACCACAAGCCTTGAATATCTAACAGTGTCTAACTCCAGATTGTCTAACAAAGAAAAGAAATACAGAAGGGCTAATACTTAAAAAAACAAGAATAAAAAGGGACTCCTCGGTCTGCGGACGCGGCAGATATACCTTGAAGTCTCTACAGAAGCGCCTCGCCTCAAGGATGATAAGACTGAGCGAAAGTACCTGGATCTTCACATGAAAAACATGCGCAGAAGGGGCGTGAGTACACCACAGCGGTACTCAGTAAGTGCCAAGCCTAACCTCGGTCGGGTAGAGACGAGGAAGGTCAGGGCCCTACTGAGGTTAAATAAAATATAAGGGTTAACAGTGTGAAATAAAAACAGTATAAATAAGTGCAACAGTAAGAAATAACATAGAATTGAAAGAACAACAACGACTAGAACACAGACAAACAAACCACGGAAAGAAATACAGCTCAACAAAGAGATAACAACCGGGGCATCTTCCAGGATACCGTCCTGTAGTCCTAATTACAACTATTTAGTGGATCTCCCGGGATACCGTCCCGTAGTCCATCATATATGTGTCCGAAGGATCTCCCGGGGTCCCGTCCCGTAGTCGAACTATCAATGCGCGGGGGCATCTACCGGAATCCCGATCCGTAGTCCCCAAATATAAATACCCAGTACTGGGGGAATCTACCGGGTGCATTCCCGTAGTTCCATATAACTGTGCAGGGGGATCTACCGGGAATCTAACCCGTAGTCCCAAAGTAAATGTGCAGGGGGGTCTACCGGGAATCTAACCCGTAGTCCCAAAGTAAATAGACAAGGGGGAGCTACCGGAATCCCACATCCGTAGTCCCAATGTAAATACACAGCAACAGCAAGAAAATATTCAGAGAAGGGAAATTTCGTATTAAGGCAACAAATAACTCTAGCCTAGCATGCTGCACAGAGTTCAGGTAAACAGATTGAACAATTAAAGCAATTAAAGCACTTAGACATGCTTTCCTAAGCTAACGACAGGCTTAATAGTACAAGTAATAAAAGCAGGAGAAGAAACATACTAATAAGTACTTAAAGAAAACCGGATTTCCAACAATTTGCACAAGTACGCACTCGTCACCTCACGTACAAGGCATTTCAATTACCAAATATATCAAACCTAAGGGGAAGGTCCCCCACACAAGGTTAGACAAGCCACTTACCTCGAACCCGCTCAAAATCAATCCGACACCACGTCTTTGCCACGAGTACTCGACTCCAAATGGCCCAAATCTATTCAATTCAATTGCATAATGTAAATAACACTTCAAGTGACTGATTCTACAATTAAATTCTAAGCTAATACGCGAAATTATCTAAAATGACCAAAATGCCCCTCGGGCCCACGTCTCGGAATCGGGTAAAATTTTATTTTTCAGAAACCTCGCACTCTCACGAGTCCAACCATATCAAAATTATCCAAATCCGATGTCAAAAACCCGATTAAAACTCAATAATTCGGCCTATGAAGTTTATCCAACTTTTCCCAAATTTTCCACCAAAATTCAAAGGGAAGGCCGCGAACGTGAAGAGAAAAAAAGGCCACTGAGCTACCGGCTCCTAGTTCTACTATGCGGACGCGAAAGGGGGAATGCGAACGCGAAGGAGAAAGGGGCAGACTTTCGCGATCGCGAGCAAAATCATGCGATCGCGAAGAAAAAATTAAAGCTCCTCCGAAAATACACTACGCGAACGCGGAGGGAAGGCCGCGAACGCGATTAAGGAAACCAGATACCAGATTTTTTGCAATTCTAACAAGTTCCAAAATGGACCATTGAGCATCCGAAACACACCCGAGGCTCCCGGGACCTCAACCGAACCTGCCAACCAACCCTAAAACATCATTCAAACTTGTTTCAAACTTCGGAACGCTCAAAAGAACATCAAAATACCTATTTTCCATCGGATTCAAGCTTAGGAATTCCAAAAACTCTAAAAACATGCTTTTGATCAAAAGTCTATCAAACCTCGTCCGAATGACCTGAAATTTTGCACACATGACACATTCAACACTACGGAGCTACTCCAACTTCCGGAATTCCATTCCGACCCTCGGATCAAAATCTCACTATCGAACCGGAAACTTCAAAAATTCGACTTTCGGCATTTCCAGCCTAAATTAGCTACGGACCTCCAAAACACAATCCGAACATGCTCCTAACCCTGAAATCACCCGATGGAGCTGATGGAACCATCAGATTTCCATTTCGAGGCCGTCTTCACACTGTTCCGACTACGGTCAACTTTCTAACACTTAAGCTCTCACTTAGGGACTAAGTGTCCCAAAACTCCCCGAAACTCAAAACCGAACATCCCAGCAAATCAAAATAGCAGAAATAAACTTGGGGTAAGCAGTCAATAGGGAAACGGGGCATTAATTCTTAAGACGACCGGCCGGGTCGTCACACCTCGGAGGCTTGATGATGTTATGTACACCTATACCTATGCATGACACGACATTTACACGCACGTGCTTCCTTGTACATTTTTGTATGTTTGATACATCTATGTAAGAATCATTTTTTGGTTAGATCACAAAGGAACAAGTCACTTCTTCATTAGTTTCCTTGACCATGAACATCTTGATGGCTTCAAAAGAATCTTGAAGGTGCAATCACTGTATTTTAAGGATTGAAATATTAGTTCATAGTGGTGACCTATAGAAAGAGACCTATTTGAAAGAGAATAAGAAAATGAAAGAAAAATCATCTGAAACTAGTGAGAGAATACCTTAAATGTGAAACAAAGAGATGTGCCATGTTTACTTTTACTTTAGATGTATAATTTTAGCTAATCTAGATCAGTTTGAAACAACAGACGGGTCGGATGTCGACCCTAAGTCATCTTATGTGCTTTAGAATCAAAAGAATACACTCTTCGTTTTACATTGATGTCGTTTATCTTGTATTTTGGAGCATCTTCAAGGTGTAGTAATCCATTGCCCTTATACATGGTATTTTCTTCTAGGAGACATACTTATTCCTTTTAACTATTTTTACGACAAGGCAGGGCAAGTTTTTACCTTCTGACTCATCCAACTTGCCCATATTGAGCTTTACATGCTAAAACCACACTACTTTATTGTTAAACGATTACCATCCTTATTTAATCATTTACATAGAGGTGGAAAACAAGTTTCACTAGGGGGTTTATGGGGTGGTTGGTTGATGTAACGACCCGGCCAGTCGTTTTAAGAATTAACGCCCCGATCCCCTATTAACTGCATTCCCCGTGTTTGTTTCTGCTATTGTGAGTTGTTGGGAGGATTTAATTGGAGTTTCGGAGAGTTTTGGGACGCTTAGTCCCTAAATGAGAGTTTAAGTTTTAGAATTTGGACTGTAGTCGGAACAGTATGAAGACGGCCTCGGAATGTAATTCTGTTCATTCCGTTAGCTCCGTTGGGTGATTTCTGGTTTAGGAGCGTGTTCGGATTGTGTTTTGGAGGTCTGTAGCTTAATTAGGCTTAGGATGCCGAAAGTTGAATTTTTTTGAAGTTTCCAGTTCGATAGTGAGATTTTGATATCGGGGTCGGAATGGAATTCCGGAAGTTGGAGTAGCTCCGTAGTGCTGAATGTGACGTGTGTGCAAAATTTCAGGTAATTCGAACGAGGTTTGATAGACTTTTTGATCGAAAGCGTAATTCGGAAGTTTTTGGAATTCTTAGGCTTGAATCCGATGTTAATTCGGTGTTTCGATGTTCTTTTAGGTGTTTTAAGGATTGGTATAAGTTTGGATAGTGGTATATGACTTGTTCGTGCTTTTGGTTAAGGTCTCGGGGGCCTCGGGATGATTTCGGATGGTTGACGGAGAGTTAGGCATTTGAAGTTAGCAGATGAAGCTGTGTTTCCTGTCATAACCGCACTTGCGTGTGTGGGACCGCAGGTGCGGCGCCGTAGAAGCGGCTATGTGATCGCAGAAGCGAGATTGGCAAGGCTCTAGCAAACTGCAGGTGCGAAATGGTCAACGCACCTGCAAGACCGCAGGTGCGGTAAGGGAGCCGCAGGTGCGAAAATTTAGGTTTAATGAAACGTCGCAGATGCGACTTGTGTTCCATAGAAGCGGGACCGCAGGTGCGGTCCTAGAGTCACAGATGCGGATTTACTGGGCAGAAAAATTAGAATTTCGAGCGTTTAGTTTCAAAAGTTAGAAAAATTGATTTGGAGCTCGGGACAAGGCGATTTTGGGAGATTTTTGAAGAGGAAATCCGTGGGTAACGATTACTTATCCCTTCCTAGTTGTATTCCATTAATCTATTGTTAGTTTTATCGTTTAATTTCGGATTTGAGATGAAAATTTGGGGGGGAAATTGAAGAAGGTTCTTAGACCTAAATTTCGAGTTTTGATTGGGAATTTGACGTTGGATTTGGATAATTTTGGTATGTTTAGACTCGTGAGAGTATGAGGATTTTGAAAATGTAAATTTTACTTGATTCCGAGATGTGGTCCCGGAGGATGTTTTGGTCATTTTACCTAATTTCGCGTATTAGCTTAGAATTTGTTTGTAGAATCAATTACTTGAAGTGTTATTTAAATTATGCAATTGAATTGAATAGATTTGGGCCATTTGGAGTCAAGTACTCGTGGCAAGAACGTGATTTCGGGTTGATTTTGAGCCGGTTTAAGGTAAGTGGCTTGTCTAACCTTGTGGGGGGAAACTCCCCTTAGGATTTGGTTTGTTGATAATTGAAATGCCCTGTACGTAAGGTGACGAGTGCGTACTTGTGCTAATTGTTGAAAAAAAATCCGTTTTCTTTAAGTAACTATAAATGTGATTTCCTGTTTCCTGTTCATATCGTGTGTAATTTAAGCCTGCTACTAGCTTAGGGAAGCATGTTTAGTTGACTTAATTGCCTTACTTGCTCAAATTGCCTTATTTAGATTATGTGTAGCATGCTACGCTAGAAATACCTACTTTATCTTGGTATGGAAATTTAAACCGAATTGAGTATTCTTTTGTGTTGCTGCTGTGTGTTTACTTTGGGACTATGGGAAGGTATCCCGGGAGATCCCCCTGTATGTTTACTTTGGGACTACGGAATTGTATTCCGGGAGATCCCCCTTGCACTTTTATATTGGAACTACGGGACTGTACCCGGTAGATTCCCCCAGTATTGAGTATTTATATTTGGGACTACGGATGTGGTATTCCGGTAGATCCCCACGCATTATGAGTTGGACTACGGGACTGCACCCGGGAGACCCATTGGATATTTATATTTGGGGACTACAGGACGGTATCCTGGGAGATCCCCTGGTTGTTATCTCTGCGTTGAGCTATATTTATTTCCGTGATTACATTGTTTATGTTAAAGTTGCTATTGTCCTTCTATCCTGTGTTACTTTTTTACTGTTGCACTTAAGTATACTGTCTTATTCTACACTGTTATATCTTGTATTTCCGTTAACCTCAGTAGGGCCCTGACCTTCCTCGTCACTACCCGACCGAGGTTAGGCTTGACACCTTACTGAGTACTGCTGTGGTGTACTCATGCCCTTCCTGCGCATGTTTTTCATGTGCAGATCCAGGTACTCCCCCTCAGACTTATCACGCTTAAGGCGAGGCATTTTGTAGAGACTCCGAGGTATATCTACCGCGTCCGCAGACCGAAGAGTCCCTTTCTATTCTCAGTACTAGTATAGTCCCTTTCCTGTATTTTTCCTTGTTCGTAGACATTCTGGAGTCAGAGCTTAATATGTAATATTTTAGCTTGTGATTCATGGGGTTCCGGGTTTTGGAAGTGTTAGATTGAGATTTCGTACTGTTCTATGCCAGGCGGCATCTTAAACACTGTTTAACCTTGTTATCTCGGTTTTTAATTACTTTGTTTCGCAATTTATTTATTTTTTTCGTATTTGTTAGGCTTACCTAGTCGTAGCGACTAGGTGCCGTCACAACAGTTCACGGAGAGCGAACTGGGGTCGTGACAGATTGCTTGAGGAGTAGAAGAAAAAGGAGGATAAAAAAGAGGAGTTACTGTTCAGATGCTCGTCAGCCTAATGAAATAGGGAAATGACTATGAGGAGGAGAAAGAAATAGTTAGGAAGGAACAATAGTTGTAAGTCCTATTTTGACCTTAAAAAGTAAGAGATGTGAGTTAAAATTTCAGAAGGTTAAGTTACTCTTCTTTTTAAAGCTAAAGATTTTAACTGCCATGAAAAATGGTTTAGGAAGCAGTGTCTAGTTAGTGTATATGATCTCTACTCTATGTTTCTTCCATGCTCTTTATATATTTATTTACATGCTTTACATACTCAATACATTATTCGTACTGACGTCCTTTTGTTGGGGACGCTGTATTCATGCCTGCAGGTATAAATAATCAGTTTGACGAGCCCTCATAGTAGACGAGATTGGCATTCAGCGAAGGAGCAGTAAGACTGCACCTCATTCGGAGTGCAGCCGAGTCTATGAGTCATCGTGTCAGAGTCTTGCTACAAACTTATGGGTAGGCCGGTACCCTGTCCCATTTGGTATCAAATAATCTTAGAGGATTTGTAGACAGAGGTTCATTTTGTACAGTATGTCAGAGGCCTTGACGGCCCATATGTATTTATATTTTAAGAAAAATGGTTCAGTGATACAGTGTTTTCCACGTACAATTGTACATTAAGAGTTGTGGCCATGTTGGCCCATGATAGTTACGAAAGGAACGAGTTCAGCTAACTCGACCTATGTATGTTCTAGTTTTGGTCGAATGATCATGAGTTACAGAGTGGTTCGCTCAGGCCAGTGCGGCACCGGGTGCCTGCAACGCCTCCCCAGGTTTGGGGCGTGACAAAGTGGTATCAGAGCGGGTCGTGTCCTAGAGAGTCTACAAAGCCGTGCCTAGTAGAGTCTCACTTATGGGTGTGTTGCACGCCACATTTATAATTGAGAGGCTATAGGGCATTTAGGAAATGTTACCCTTCTTTTGTTCCAGGATCGTGCCATAGAGCTGAGCCGTAAGAAGTTAGTATGAAGTTTTTTAATTTGTTTTGTATGCACTAGAGGTGCAGGTATCACAATAGAGCTTTAAGGCATAGATGTAATTCTAGTTATGTGGAAGGGAGGTTATGATACGAGATACTCAAGTACAAAAGGTTGTGAATAGTCGCGATTTCAGATATAGTTTGAGGTTTAGTTTAAGTTACAGAGGAGACCCTAGTGAAAATTTTGTAAATATGTAAGAGTTAATATTCGAGGAAGAATGTTCTAAAGGGGGGGAAGGATGTTACACCCCGTAAGTTTAACAACCTTTATATCGTTATATATATATATATATATATATATATATATATATATATATATATATATATATATATATATATATATATATATATATATATATAATATGGTATTTTGAGTGGATCTTTTTTTGTAAAGAACAAATGGTTTGAAAAATATGATTTTATATAGTTATTAATATTACTACTTTCGAATATGTTTTAGATTATACATAATATGAGAAAAGTTTATGAGATTTTCTTTATTGTAAAGATATAAATTATTTTCTCGCAAGAAAAGAAGGTTATCTTTTTACCATTTTAAGAATTAAGCGTACGAAAATTTTACTCTTCATATGAGATTAGAAAATTACAAGTTGAAAAAATATTTGTATTATTACATGAATATATTAATGAAATAATAATGTATGTATTAATTTTATATGGTACCACATGACCATGATGGTAAGGTATATATATAAAGTGTGTTAAAAGTGGGTAGTATTTTAAGTAATTTGAGATAATTCTTAATTATGTGGATAATCGGTTAATTTATAATGATTTTTGTGCAAGATTAGTTAGTTAATTATCAAATTTTGGATAAGTCTTGAGCCCCCCACGTGGCAGCCATATAGGATAAATTAGATGACTAATAAATCTAGTTAAATAGGTGGCATTTGGAGGGTTTCGACGAAGTGATATTTATGTCTTCTACACGTGTGCTTTTTGTGCTTACGACCAACTATCAATACTCCAACCTTTAGGTTTATTAGTAAGCAACCTGTTACTTTGCATTTGGTTATGCATAATATGTCGTGAACTTCACTTTAGATCTTCACATCAACAATCTGTCAGAAGTCTTTAACTCACTACTTTGTTGTAAAACAAGTTTCACTAGGGGGTTTATGGGGTGGTTGGTTGCTTGAGGAGTAGAAGAAAAAGGAGGATGAAAAAGAGGAGTTATTGTTCAGATGCTCGTCTGCCTAATGAAACGGAGAAATGACTATGAGGAGGAGAAAGAAATAGTTAGGAAGGAACAATAGTTGTAAGTCCTATTTTGACCTAAAAAGTAAGAGATGTGAGTTAAAATTTCAGAAGGTTAAGTTACTATTCTTTTTAAAGCTAAAGGGTTTAACTGCCATGAAAAATGGTTTAGGAAGCAGTGTCTAGTTAGTGTATATGATCTCTACTCCATGTTTCTTCCATGCTCTTTATAAATTTATTTACATGCCTTACACATACTCAGTACATTATTTGTACTGACGTCCTTTTGTTGGGGACGCTGGATTCATGCCTGCAGTAGATAATCAGTTTGACGAGCCCTCATAGTAGACAAGATTGGCATTCAGCGAAGGATCGGTAAGACTCCACCTTATTCGGAGTGCAGCTGAGTCTATGAGTCATCGTTTCAGAGTCTTGCTACAAACTTATGGGTAGGCCAGTACCCTGTCCCATTTGATGTCAAATAATCTTAGAGGCTTTGTAGACAGAGGTTCATTTTGTACAGTATGTCAGAGGCCTTGACGGCCCATATGTATTCATGTTTTAAGAAAAATGGTTCAGTGATACAGTGTTTTTCACGTACAGTTGTACATTAAGAGTTGTGGCCATGTTGGCCCATGATAGTTACGAAAGGAATGAATTCAGCTAACTTGACCTATATATGTTCTAGTTTTGGTCGAATGATCATGAGTTACAGAGTGGTTCGCTCGGGCCAGTGTGACACCGGGTGCCAGCCACGCCTCTCCAGGTTTGGGGCGTGATATGGCCGTTGCTGAATTTTCCATAGAAAGCGTCTCTTCGGGTCCAATGGGAGCATATGTAGCAAATGCTTCTCTAACGGTACAAACATGGCGAGTGGCTCCAGAATCAATCCACCACTTCTTAGGATTTCTCATCAGGTTGCATTCAGAAAGCATAGCACACAAATCATCAACATCTTCGTGCTTTTCAACCATGTTTGCTTGACCCTTCTTCTTGTCTTTCTTCGGAGCACGACAATCTGTAGATTTGTGTCCAGCTTTCCCACAGTTGTAGCAATTCCCGTTGAACCGCTTCTTGCTTGGGTTGCTTTTCGGTCCAGAAGCCTGCGTCCTCTTTCTCTTATTTTAAGGAGTATCCTCAACAATATTTGCTCCCATTATTGTTGTTTTCTGGACTGCCTCTCTTTTTAGCAGCTTTGTTGTCCTCTTCGATTCTCAACTGAACAATGAGATCTTCAAGAGACATCTCCTTGCGTTTGTGTTTCAAGTATTTTTGAAGCCCTTCCACAAATGAGGCAACTTCTCAATCATCGCTGCAACTTGGAATGCTTCATTGATGACAAGACCTTCAATGAAAATTTTGTTAGTAAACATAATAAAATTAATACTTTCAACATCAGTAGTAATTCTACTTATACCTTCAGCAAGGAGATCGTGAATAATCACTTGCAATTCCTGGACTTGGGTAATAACAGACTTGCTATCTACCATTTTGTAGTCCAAAAATTTAGCGGCAACGAATTTCTTCAACCCGACATCTTCAGTTTGTATTTCCTTTCAAGTGCAATCCATAGTTCTTTTGACGTCTTCACATTACTGTAGACGTTATACAGATTGTCCTCCAGTCCGCTAAGAATATAATTCTTGCACAGAAAATCAGAATGCTTTCACGCCTCAATCATGAGAAAGCGTTCATTCTCTGGAGTTTCATCGGGCAGAACAGGAACATTTTCCTTAATGAACTTCTGTAGACTTAAAGTAGTCAAGTAGAAGAGCATCTTCTGCTACCACCGCTTGAATTCAATCCTGAAAAATTTTCCGGATTTTTCTGCCGGTGCCAATGCCGGTGTTGTTCGGCTTGTCGTTGCATTGACAGTCACCATAGGAATAGTCTGGTTCCCGTTGTCATTCGTCATTTCTGTAAAAGAATGACACAAACAAACGTTAAAATCACGTAAATTTTAATCTCCAATGGGTTAGAAAAACACAAAGGTTTTACTCTCCAGAAACAGTGAGTATAACACAAATACAGAAAATAAATTAAGTTCCTTAAGCTTGTTAGTATCCTGTATTTGTAAAATAATTCTGGAGAATATAAAATAACGTATAACAGAAATGGAAAAACAGAAACAAAATTTAATCCGAGCCTACTGAATTCATAGTGTTTTCTTAAGGAACTTAATCCCCTCCTAGTACCCAAGGTTGTGAATTATTTCCTCTCAGGGTAGAACGAATTACACACTGGTGTAGCGGTACTTCAAACCCCAGTGTTTCAGTGAACACAAAGATCAGTAGCAAATCACACTTACTGTTGCTTTCTTAGTAGTTAAAACAATGCAAAAGAAATGAGGAGAAGTCAGAAATTCGTATGGAAAATCTGAGAGAATGGACAACTTATTTATAGCCCCCAACCTGCTGAGTTCAAACGAAGAGAGGTCAGTTACGTAAAATGGCCATAACGTAAATGGCCATTTACGCAAATTAAAACGGGCAGAGGAAACGTTTTCCGTTACAAAAAATGGACGGGCAGAGTCAATGAAACGGATAATTTAGGTTATTAATCTTCATTTACAAACATGGATATTTAATACTATTACGTTAATATTTACTATTAACAAATAAATTTGGTCCAAAAAATTAAGCAATCAATCGTTTGACCGAATCCGAATCCGAATCGCCGAAGCCGCGCCGAGCGAGCGACAATATGAGACAATGTCCCATTGTCAAGGAGGGAAACTTAAACTTTTTATTTTCCCTCCATTTCTCATTCACCCTCTTTTAAGCTTATTTTAGCATAAAAAACTCAACAACGCTTTCAAGAGGAATATCAATGTCAGTAATAAAAGTCTTGGTTATGATAGAACAATTGAAACAGATGAAAGGAACATACACTAAGAATACCGTTTATAAGAAAGTATTGGGTGAGATACATTTAATTATAAATTTTTAACCTCATAAAACTTAAATTAGTATGCAAATCACATGTATCTAATTACACTTTACTTATTCATTTTTGCATGTTCGGACGAATAATACACTTAACGATGATTTCAAATGATCACTCACAAAAACTTATTATATTAGTTTATGTATATTCACTTACGGAAAACTTCATTTTATAATATGAATATTAGTTTATGATAACGTGTACTATTAAACTTCTCATACATGTGCCGAAAAACTTGTATCAATGATATATATTTGAATGAGAAATATATGTCATCTCTCTCTGTCTCTTGTTCTATTTTGCTTGATGTTAAAAAATTGATTAGCCCATTTGTTCACAAACTCTTGTTCTATTTTCGTCGACGTTAAAAAATAGATTATAGCCTATATGTTCACAAACTTCTTTGAGCAATTTATGCTAACTACCTATGAAAACTAAAATATTTATCCGTGTTTACCTATCTAAAACTTTGTTACAATTTATACACATTTGAACTAAAAATATTACCCGACTAGCCATATCTGTTTTCCCTTATCCCTTATACCTTTATTTGATTGGTGTCCAAAGAATCTTTCTCAAGCTGACCTTTAATTAGTTTGTGGCGTGGTAGTAATTAGATTTGAGCACCTTCTTTGAAGTTTTTTGTTCCTTTTTTTTAAAAATAAAATTCCTTAGAGCTATTTTTATTAATAAAAGTTTGAAAATTCTATAATTTTATTGCTTGTTGTGATTGAGAGCTGGAATGAATATATAATTTACTATTTTTTGAGATCTTTTGTTCTAATCTTTATTATCTTCTAGTATTGCATCATAAAGTATTTTTACCTTGTCATTTTGTTAGCTTAAATTATCATATGTTATTACATTTTTTACTTGCACAAGTTTAAATTTTCATAGATTTATTATAATAAAAATAAAATTCACTATTAAAGGACCTTGAAGCTTGAAATGCATAAATTGGTTTGTTGAAATTGTATTTATTTCGAACCAATTTTAACTAGGGTGGGTTTAATTATTTTTGATTTGAAGTTTTGGCTAAATTTTGAGTTAATAAGATTATGTGACAACTGATATTATTTCAGTTTAATAATTGAACTTAAAATTTTTTTTTAAACCCTTTGCGTACAACTGTATATCATGTTGGTATAGTTATATACTATACTGGTATCACATGTTAGTTGGAACCTTTTTTGGTTGTATTAGCTACATTTAATTGGTATACTATTTGATTTTTCTTTAGTAATAGTAGCATAGTACAATATCTTGATTTTCTTTTATGCATGTGTATTATGTAAGCATTTTGATTTTTTCTTTATGTATTTGTTTTATATAATAGTATTATAGTACAATATCTTGTAATACATTATTATATTAATATGCGGTACACTATTTTTGATTTTTCTCTTTATGCATGTGCATTATGTAATAGCAGTATAGTCATATATAGTTGCCTGGAATTAATTAGTAGAACTGTATACCCTATTGGTATAATTATATGTCGTATTGGTATCATATGGTAGTTGGAATATTTTTTGGTTATTTTAGCTGCATTTTTAAATGAATTGTATTCTGAAATAATTTATATGATCATGTTTTATTGTGTTGGATTTTCTTGTACCTATGGACATAGATTTTATATATTATGTAATAGATTTTATAGTTATATACAGTTGTTGGAACGACTCGTACAACCATATACCATATTGGTATAACTAAATACTATATTGGTATCATATGCTAGTTGAATCCTTTTGGTTGTATTAGCTGCATTTAATTGGTACACTATTTGATTTTCTTTTAATAACAGTAATATAGTACACTATCTTGAAATACTTTATTATATTAGTATGTGGTACACTATTTTTTTTTTCTCCTTATGCATCTGTGTTATGTAATAGTAGTATAGTCATATAGTTGTTGGAAATTAACCAGTAAAGTTGTATACCATGTTGGTATAGTTATATGCCATATTGGTATCATATGGTTAGTTTGAACAATTTTTTGGTTGTTTTAGCTGCATTTTTAAGTGATTACTATTCTAAAATTATTTATATTAACATGATTTGTAGTGCTGGATTTTTTTTGTGCCGATGGATATAGATTACGTGTCATAGTTATAGGCAATTGTTGGAACGACCCCATACAACTATATACCCTGTTAGTATACGGAATGAGCAAGTTGATTTGTGAATATTTAGCTTGCAATGCCAGCATGTAATTTTCTCATACTTTTATTGCCTTCTTTAGTGTTTTGGTGCAATAGTATAGTCGCAGATAGTTAGCAATAATTTAGAACAATCATATACTCTGTTGGTATATATGTATACCATATTGGTATCATATGGTACTAGAAGCCTTTTTTGCTACTTATACTTTTATTACATTTTTCAATATTTTATTATCATATTCTACTGATATTCAGTGAATTAGATCAAGTGACAACTCATATTATTTCAGTTTAATAATTGAATATCTAAAAAAGAAAAAAAAAAGATAAAAGGTATATTATACTAGTTATAATTTAAAAAAAAGGTGAACAAATATTTACTATATTAGTTATTTTTTCTTATTGTACAAGAAAATAATAAAAAATAGTGAAAACAGTAAATGAAATTAGATTATGAAGAGAAAAAGAATATAAAAAACAGAAGTTTAAATGAATTAGAGAAGGAAAAAAGAAAAAAAATAAGAAGAAAACGAGAAAAAATAAAAGGAGAAAAAAAAGAAAAAAAGAAAAAAAAAGAAAAGAAGCATAGAAATAAAAAAAAATTGAAGAAAAAAGAGAAAATTCCCAACAAAAACTACTATGGATAGAAAATGTAATTAGTTTGTCGGATAAAAAAACAAATAAGTAAACAAAAGTAAATAATTTTATTTTTGTGGATAACACTGTCATTCTCCCTTTTTGTTTCCTCCGTTTCTTGTTCTAACGTTAAAAAATAGATTAGCCCATTTATTCACGAACTTCTTTCTCTTTCTTTTTCTGTTTTTGGCTAAAAATGATTTTTCATGCCTAATTTTTTTATTCTTTTTCTCCCGAAAATTAACAGCGCTTTCATTTCATAACCCTAGCTAAGGTTCCGTAGGGATATATAATTTTATTGCATTCACTTCCGCAACAAAGTTGCGGCGGCTTTAGCAGAAAAACC
This sequence comes from Nicotiana attenuata, assembly GCF_001879085.1. Classification (NCBI taxonomy): domain Eukaryota; kingdom Viridiplantae; phylum Streptophyta; class Magnoliopsida; order Solanales; family Solanaceae; genus Nicotiana; species Nicotiana attenuata. The sequence goes on from NW_017670233.1 coordinate 4,362,258, forward strand.
TACATTTCCCGGCGAGTCTCTCTTCTTTTTGCCTTTTCCATTTTCTCTCTGTATGAAAAATTTAATTTTATAGTTGAATTGCAGAAGGTAAGGTAAGAATGGCGGTTCCATTGCTGAACAAGAAGGTTGTGAAGAAGAGGGTCAAGAAGTTCATTAGACCCCAGAGCGACCGCAGAATCACTGTTAAGGTACTTTTTCAGTAGCTCAATATCCAAACAAGAACGTGTTTTATACCCTTCTGTTAGTATATCAATTCTATAATATTTGTGTTGTGACATGTTTCGAAATTAGACTGCAATTGTGGCAATTTTTGGCTGAGATTGCACTAAAGCCTGATTTTTCGTAGGCCATTTGTTTCTTAATTTTTGGTTTAAATAATGCTTCAATATAGGGATGAAGAGATTCACATAAAAGTGGTGGTTATCAAAATTGTGACGACTTAATGTAGCTGCAAGATTGCTCATATATTGAATAGGTATATAATTGATCTCTCATTATTAATACCAAAAAGAGACTATTTTAGAATTATATTTGTGATATATATTTCAACAACTTGAATAGTGTACAATTACTAATAGTAGATGCCTATTCTCAACGTTCATTCTTTCCATCATTTCATCCTTGACGTAGCTTCACCTGTCAAGAATACGATGTTGCATATTGTGCTAGGAAATGAGTTTAAAAAAACTCTATAAAAACGAATAGAGGTTCATAACCATCTAATTTCTTTTTGAATTAGAGTTTTTCATACTTCCCAAAGTTGACAGCAATGAAGTGAGAATGTTTGGCTTGTTCTAAGTGACAATAGTCGATGACTAAGGTGCAAATAAAGAATAAGAGCACCTGAAAAGACATGTCTCGCATCTCCCTTCTCTGAAGAATCTCTATTTTGGTCGCACAACTTCTTACCATATGTCGCCTCACCGTCGACTGAATCACAGCCATAGCACCCAATGCGAATCAATTTTCTCTTGTGCCACTACCTATAGCCGGTCACAAACACACTAGCCACCATTTTCTTATTCTGTGTTTACAACCCCTATCTATCTTCTTCAGTCTCTCTTCCCCCATTATGCCAAAAGTTGGTGTTTCTGGGCTTTGGGCTGCGAGTCAATGCCCTCTCCCAATTCTTGCTTTGATTCCATTTTCTTTTTCTTTTGATTTTATTGTTAGAAAGGGGAAATAAAGATTCTGATGGCCTAGTGGATCGCCTAAATGGTTTTTGGTTGGTCACTTTTTAGTTATTACCAAGATCTCCTAAATTGTATTCTTTATAAAAGGGGAGATCATGATAAAATCATATGTTGTCAATGTGATATGTAGATGCTCATTCATTACTGTCTGGAGGATCGACTAAGTTTATTCATTCCGCGATCTTTAGATATTTTCATGTAGCCACTTGGAGTTGACATGTCCTCTCTTTGTAAGTTAGTGGAACCTAGGGATCAATTAAAACTTTTAATTTGACTAGTCAAAGACTTCTATTACTTTTTTATAAGGCCATTTAATCAAATATAACCCTATTTCTTTCTTCAGCCGACATCTCTCAGGCAAAGAATAACCATGAAAGCAAGCAACATAGGAGCAGAATCCTACTTTTGTTTGGGTCACCGAGAATTGTAGTTTAACCATGAAAGCAAGCAACAAAGGAGCAGAATCCTACTTTTGTTTGGGTCGCAGAGAATTGTAGCTTAACCTTATCCACATGACTCAATTTCAGCCGTCTCCTCAATAATTCCCTCTTTTTCTGCAAGAATTCAGTTGCACCAAATCTTCTATGTATTACTTATCTGCTCTTATCACTATGTATTTTGTTTACATAGTATTTAAGTTTTTCCGGATGATTTACTTCCAAATCCTCCGCCGGTGAGAGGGATGGGGGTACTAAGAATGGGATTGGGGGGATGGATGTGAAAAGTTTTAATGTCATTCACATAAAATGTAAATTCAAATGCAATACTATATAAACTACCTTCTAGGTTATACCGTGGCTTTAGTTGTCGCTGGTTCAAGAGACAGCAAAGGGCTCCCCCGGGTCTTCTTCCTCTAGCTGCTCCATTTGCTGCCGTAATGGAAGATTGGTGGTGGCAAAGGAGTTGTAGGATCAAGATCTGCATGTTCAACCATTGAGAGTGCCTGCCCCCTTGAAATGGAGGCAGCTCAAGCCACTGTTATAAAACTTGGAAGTTATATTGGTTAAGGTACCGCTACTGAATTTACATTGTTTGTATGATTGTCATTGGCGGCGATTTTGAAATAAATCTTTTGCGAAAATTGAAAAGTGTATTCTTGGCAGACAGCAAAAACATTTATAGAAAACCAAATAATAATCACAAATTCATTTTGCAGAAAAATTAGTGAAAGAAACTAAGATCAACTGCCTTTTGCCTTCACAGAACTCTCAGTTGTTTTTTAAATAGGGCGTTTATGATGAGAAGATTTCCTATCCTCCCCCAAAAAGTAGTAAGTTGAACATCTTTATGCATAAAAATAAATAGCTATTTCTTGAAATTACAGAATTTATTTTATAGGGTTTGAAAGCTAATCTCATTCATTAACCAATACCTACCATATTTTGGTAAGAATGGGAAATTTTAGAATACACCAACCTGTTCTCATGTTACTCTGCATATTTTTTATGAAAAGAAAGGTCATATTTTCTGAAATTTTGGGAATTGAACAAGTTTCCATATTCTACAAGAATAAATGGGGACTTCAAATATTTCCTACCTTTGATGCACCTTATATTTTCTTTGCCCTAATATCCTATAAAAGGTTATTCTAGACAACAAAATTCTTTTTTATTCTGAAAACGTGGAGACTAAATTACTGAACAAGTTTTGTGATAGAGTTGGGCCTTGAATGTTTCTGTTACTTGAACCCCCACTTGCACGACTTCATTATATTATCCTCTATCTGCATTTTGTAATTTGCCAGCTTTTAGTGTAGCTTAGACGATTCTGCAAGTTTAGATGTACGGTGGAATGAGAAAGCATCTAGTCTGTAGAGTATAATTGTTACTTTATCCTCTTCTGAAAAGTACTAGTTGCACGTGTGTGTTGCTGCAGTTAGTATAAAACATATACAAAAACTAGAAAATAGCAATTGCTCTTAAACTAAATGCGATTTTTGTTCAAATGATCAAAGTGACTGTTATTAGATTGATACAATTGTTGAATTCAATATCTTCTGAACATGTAAAGATGATGAATTCAGTTGAATTCGTTAAATAGTTGTAGTTATAGAGACAATATGTTATGCTAGTGTATCGCACCAAACATCTCTTTATATATGCTATATTCATAATGTTATAAAATAAGCAACAAAAAACAACAACAACCACCCAGTAAAAATCATAAAACCAACAAATAATAATTTTATTAATTAATTGGAAATTTTGGACAAACGATTTTTTAACACAACTAAATGCACACCCTTGAGCTACTTTTATAACAAAAGAAATTAAAAGTTCAAACATGTGCCATGCACTTTTCTTTCTTTCTTTTTTCTTTTCTTGGGTTGAGTTTAATATTAAAACTTTTTAATGTTTATATGTTTGTTTTTAGCATGATGATGGAATTTGTTTTTCGTAACCTAAGGGGTCGTTTGGTTCAATTGTGGGATAGACAAGGATAACCCCATGGGTTAGGTTATCCATGGGATTAGCTATCCCACCCTCTATATGGGATAACTAATCCCTCCATTTTGGTATAAAATTTATTTGGGATGAACTAATATCCATAACCAAACATGGGATAGATACAATCCCAAACTCTATCCCAGGATTAGTATCCTTATCTAGGTAACCAAACGACCCCCAAGTACATAGAATGCTTATTTGTTCGTTTAAAGTTCATAAAAATGTAAATACGCTAAATGGACCTTTGCACATGTAAAAAAACTGCCGAGATTGTTGTTGGCCTTAGTCTAAATTCATCCTAAGACCAAATAAAAGTTAATATTATCCTAAGCTCATTTTGGATAAATTCTGCCAATGAGTGCACATTGTTGAGGACAATTTTTCAAAATTATAGGAAAAAGGACAAATTTATAATTGTATCAAAGTTCCCTATTAGTTTATCTAATGTTTAAAATATTAATTGTAGATACAATTTTACATAGTATGACTGTATCTTAATTTATTGTTTAAATTAACATTACAATGGTAGTTCTGACTTCTACTAATTTATACATAAAATTACATCAAAACTCTGTAAAAGTTTAAAAGGAATAAAACGAGCATGCATTGCTGTTGTCTTCTATCTAATCAATTATTGTAATTGTTTGGAGAAAAGATACTACCACTTCTGAGGCTAAGAGTAAGAAAAACTTTAATTGATACGCATTAAACTCCAAAAGCATTTCCAAAGTCCATAAGGATATAAAAGTTGGTCAAATAAGGAATGGAATTATATAAGGTGAAATTTTAATTTAATTTGAAGTCCTAAATATTAGGAACTTCTACATAGTTTAAATAAGAAAAGATTTTGAAAAAATAAAAAAGTTTAGTTGATTCTGAAGTCCTAACTATTAGGGAAATAATTAAATGACTATTTGGTCTAGTGTGAGATCTACTTTTTAAGGGTAGAAAAGGTGAACGACATTTTGCTAAGGGACTTCATGCTATTAATATAATAAATATAGATAATCATTGATTTGCACATTATTGATTGGTTTAGTATGTGGGATTATGAAGGTTAATTGGTTTCATACATTGATACAGGTCATTTTCATTAAATTGAGAGGGGAATGCATCTAGTGTCCCAAATGCATTCACCTTTCATCAGTCAGCATGAACTCTGCTGGCTTACTAAATTAAACTAGCTATTTTGATTTTTCTAAAACAGGAAAGCTGGCGCAGACCAAAAGGTATTGATTCTCGCGTTAGAAGAAAGTTTAAGGGATGTGTGCTGATGCCCAATATTGGATATGGGTCTGACAAGAAGACACGTCACTATCTTCCCAATGGCTTCAAGAAGTTTGTTGTGCACAATGCGAGTGAACTTGAGATCTTAATGATGCACAACCGGTAATGCACTAAGCAGTCCTATTCTATCATTCGCTTTGAGTTGTTTGATCATCTTTATTCCTGGCAGCTGATTGTATCTTTTCTTGTCAGAATTTACTGTGCAGAGATTGCACATAATGTGTCCACAAGGAAGAGGAAAGAAATTGTTGAGCGAGCAGCACAACTTGATGTGGTTGTGACGAACAAGCTTGCTAGGCTGCGCAGCCAGGAGGATGAATGAGCACATTGGCTTTAGTATCTTTATATTGTTAGTGTCTGGACATGTTCTATGCGTGCGTTTGACTGCAAATCAAATTTTGTTCGATATGGATTTTGGCCCATCCTTGTGTGGCTAATGTTAAAAACTTTTCAGATTTTACGTATGTACTCCAGTCCTCTGGGTTATAAGTTGCCACTATGGTTATAGTCTACATGCATCTATGGGGTTTGTAGACTATATTATACAAGAGTTGCTGAAACGGACCATAGGAAACTAGAGTTTTAGATCTCATCATTGGCAGAAAATGCTAGGTGCCTTGTTTTCATCTGCCTAGAGTTTAAATCTCAGCATTGGCAGTAAATTTTGTTGAAGTTAAGCAAGCTAATCCGTACACAAGACTTTAGAGTTTTGTTACAGAAGAAAGATCCAAAGGCAATTTGTGACGACCCAAAGGGTCTATCACCTGTTTTTAATTGAATTCTGTGTCCCCGAGGCCTTGAAAACCTCATTTAGAGTTGCCTCGATTTGCGTGCGCAGTCCGGGCGCGTAGCCGGAAAGCTTAAATAAGAAATTCTGTGAAAAATGTTAAGTTTTGATGTTAAAATGAATAAATTTGACTTTGGTTAACATTTTGGGCAAACGGACCCGGACCCGTGATTTGACGGTCCCGGAGGGTCCGTAGGAAAATATGGGACCTGGGCGTATGCCGGGAATCGAATTCCGAGGTCCCGAGCCCGAGAAATGAATTTTTTAGAAAAATTGTTTTCTGGAAATGTTTAAGAAAATTGGAAATGAAATTTGATTAGAACATGTTAGTATCGGGCCCGTATTTTGGTTCCGGTGCCCGGTACAGGTCTTATATATGATCTAAGATGTTTCTGTGAAATTTGGTGAAAAACGGATGTCATTTTACGTGATTCGGACTTGAATTGCAAAAATTGATGTTTTAAGAAGTTTGAGAGAATTCTTTGATTTTGAGGTTTAATTCGATGTTCATGATGTTATTTTGGCGATTTGATCGCACGAACAAGTCTGTATGATGTTTTTGAGTTAGTATGTATGTTTGGTTTGGAGCCCGAGGACTCGGGTGAGTTTCGGATAGGCGTCGGAGTGTTTTTGGACTTAGAAAATCTGGTGTTTTTGCTGGTTGCTGGTGTCCAGGTTTTTGTTCTATGCGATCGCATAGGAATGTCCGCGATCGCATAGAGTTAATTTTGGTAGTCATCAATTTGTTCTATGCGATCGCATTGATTCTTCCGCGGTCGCATAGAGTTGATTTTTGTAGTCATCAATTTGTTCTATGCGATCGCATTGGTTCTTCCGCGATCGCACAGAGTAAATTTTGGGAGGTCACAATTTGTTCTATGCGATCGCGTTGATTCTTCCGCGATCGCATAGAGTTAATTTTGATAGTCATGAATTTGTTATATGCGATCGCATTGATTCTTCCGCGATCGCATAGAGTAAAAATTCGCCCAGTTATTTTAAGTTCTAAAAACAGAATGCATTACGGGATTCTCATTATTTTTCACAACTTCTTCTTCTCCAAAGCTCTTAGGCGATTTTTGAAGCATTTCTTCACCAAAACTACTTGGGTAAGTAATCTTTAACTTGTTTTCTTCCACTTTCATCAACACCCACTAGATTTCTAGGCCTAAAATATGGAATTTAAGGTAGAAAATTAGGGATTTGGGTAGAACTAGGGCTTTTTGATTTTTCTTGATTTAGACCTCGTTTTGGGGTCGAATTTGAAAACAAATTATATATTCGGGCTCGTGGGTGGATGGGTGATATGAATTTGGTCCGAACCTCGTGTTTTGACCAAGCGGGCCCAGGGGCGATATTTGGGATTTTGGGAAGAAAGCTTGGAAAGCTATAATTAGCCATTGGGTTTGATTTGTTTAGCATATATTGATACTATGAAGTCATTATTGTATAGATTTGATTGAATTGGAGCCGAATTCGAGATGGAAAGCGGTTGTGGTGGATTGATTTGACCGTGGAAGTTGAGGTAAGTGTTTGGTCTAACCTTAGCTTGAGGGAATAGGAGTTGAGTCTTGTTTTTGCTACTTGCTAATTGTCGAGTACGATGTATAGGCATGGTGACGAGTATCTATACATTGGTGTCTAGCATGACCGTGAGTCCTATATTGTGATTTCCATGACTTCGTTGTATTATTCATGCCTTGGTGATTATTACTATTTGTTGTGCAAAGATGTGGAAAGAATCGTGACTTATGGATATTGAGGAGCGTTGGCTCCAGTTGTATAGCGAATTGCGAAAGTATAAGTGATAATTGAACCTCTAGAGCATTGGCTCGAGTTGTGAAGTGAATTGTGAAGTAAAAGTAAGGAGAGAAAGGATCATTATGCTGTCCCTTGGCGGGCTATTGTTGAGTTGTAGTTTCCTTGTACCGTGTTCTTAATTGATATTACGGACGCTTAGATTAATGCTTCCTTGTGTTGAGTGATGACTATAGTTATAGCTGAGATAGCTAAGTGTTGTCATAGGTTGGTTATAGCTGAGGTAGTTAAGTGTTGTCATAGGTTGGTCATAGCTGAGGTAGTTAAGTGTTGTAACAAGATTGATCATAGTTGTGGTAGATAGATGTCGTAACTGGAATGATTATAGTTGTGGCAGTTAGACATTGTAACAGGATCGGTTATAGCTGCGGTAGTTAGATGTCGGGACCAGTGCGGTTATAGATGTTTCTCCCTTGCCGGGACATTTGATTTGATATTTTGTTCCCTTGCCGGGAAGTCATTATATTGTTGTTCCCTTGCCGGGAAGTTATACATTGTTATCCCCCAGTCGGGATTATTTTGTTATATTGTGATTATGAAATGGGATCGTATGGCACGCCGACCACTTATATATTATGAAATGGGATCGTGTGGTACGCCGACCACTTATATATTATGAAATGGGATCGTGTGGCACGCCGACTACTTATATATTATGAAATGGGATCGTGTGGCACGCCGACCACTTACATATTATGAAATGGGATCGTGTGGCACGCCGACCACTTATATATATATTATGAAATGGGATCGTGTGGCACGCCGACCACTTATTCTGCGTTAGAAGAATTCAGTGGTAGTTTCCTTATTTATCCCTGCTATTCTGTTTATCTGCTACCCCCAACAGCATGTTCCCCTCCCAGTCTCAATTATTACTTTCCGCTGTTATTTTGTTGTACTTGTATATATAGATATATCTGCACAGGTTTGTTTGGTAGTCCTGTCTAGTCTCGTCACTACTTCGCCGGGGTTAGGCCAGGCACTTACCAGCACATGGGGTCGGTTGTGCTGATGCTACACTCTGTGCATCTTTTTGCACAGATCACAGCGCCGGAGCAGCAGCTTTTGAATAGCAATAGTCGATTGGGAGTTGATTTCAGTCCAGGGACATTCGAGGTAGCCTTGCTGACGTCCGCAGGCCCGAAGTCCCTTTCTACTTTATTCAGTTTGTTATCATTTGTACCGAAGCAGACAGTTTTATGTTTCATTCAAACCTTGTATTTAGTATTCTCTAGACGTTCGTGAGTATTGTGACACCAGTCTTGGGTAGAGGATCTTGTTAAACTTCCGCATTTTTCTTTCAGTGAATTACTATTTGAGACTTCCGCTTTATCATTCAAGTTTTGTTTTTATTAAATGATCGATAATTGCTAAAAGAAGTAAATTAACTTGGCTTGCCTAGCTCCCATTAGTAGGCACCATCACGACTCCCGAGGGTGGAAAAATCCGGGTCGTGACACAATTGAAGCATTTTGTTTGAGGTGTGCTAGTAGATACAGCTCCTCCATTTTTGGCTTGAAGATGAAAAGAAATTTTGAGAGTTTACTTAAGAAACTGCTTATCTTATACTATCAGTTGACCATCTTAATTTGATTCTTACTCTTGTTTGACATTCTTTGGCGTTGGTTCAAGTTCATTTATATGATAATGCTAGTCTCTATTTTTAAGAATTTGGTCTCTCCAAAAGAGTGTTTCTGAATGCGATTGTCCATTTCTATATCGGCAAAGGGTCAAATATACTCGTGTACTATAAGGAAATGTTTAAATATACTTTTCTTTATACTTTGGGTTTAAATATTTTCCTATCTTAATACTATTGGTTCAATTATACCCTCTTCTGTTAAGTTTGTCCAACAACAACAAAATTATATTTAGAATATATTTTGGTCTGCTGTTTTGTTCATATTAATGTAGATAATTAAAATTTTACGAAATTTAAATCCATAAGAAATTTTATCATAAATTAAATATATACTAGTCAAAATAAATATTATGGGCTAGTATAATTTGGTCAATTATTTAAATCTAATAAAATTGATTTAAATAAAGGTCTAATATATTACTAGCCCATTACTTGGTCTTCTATCAAATGGGTCGGCCCATAAGCCTCAAGCCCAATAGCCCACTAGAGTTTTCTTGGAGGCTACTCCATCCCATCCTATATAAAGGAGTCAAAGGACAAGGCTAGAACAAATCAAATAAGCAGAAGGAAAGGCTAAAAAAGCTCTGAAGAATAGCATCAAGGTCTCCCTCCACATATGCAATCTTCGTCTGTGGTCAAAGGCAAACTCAAATCATAGGTGGATGGTTTCAGATCTTCTGTTCGTGATAACACAACACTAAATCCTGGTTCGTGACGAACGTCAAGTTGTTCGTGATGCACCACAAATCTGGAATCTATCAAGTTCTAGATCAAGCTCTCGAGCTCCTAAACCATCATTCGTGAGGAAAAGTATCAGAGGACTATATCTCTTTAGATTTGAGTTATTCTAGAGATTGTAACCCGATCACTTGAAATTGAATATAATATTTGTCACTATATTTCTTGTCTTGATTATTGTTTTTCAGGAACAAAATTTTAGTTGTCACAAATTTTGGCATGCCCAGTGGGACCATCTCTACTCTCGTCTCTTCTCAACTCTCAATAGTCAAGATCACTAAGATGGCTTCTAAGAAGATCGACTCAAAAGTTGGTGACACTAAGTTTTTTTCTGACATTGAAAGTATCCTGGATGCTACTATGGGGAGTCTTGGGCCAGTCACACGAAACAAGGCGATCATTTTGGGACAACACTCACTCCAAGTGTCATCTACACTAATGCATGTTTGGAGATCTTCATCATCTGGAGAAGAAAGGTCCTTTTCTAGCAAATTAGAAGGAGGAGATAATATCGCAGAAGTTGTGGAGAAGGATCTTGCTCAGCTTACTTTATACAAGACCAAGAGTCCGCTTACCTAACTGATGATGAAGTTTTAAGCGTTGGATCTACGCCAATCTCACCACATGACATGTTCTAAAATGAGTTCAATCTATGGTAAGATCTCAATTACTCTTCATCATCTACAATAATCATAGAGGCAATGATGACTAACGTTTCGACAACAAAGGAGAAACTCGTAAATCTGACAAAGGCGATTGAGAGCTTAAAAAAGTATGCTCAAGATCAAGATGTCCGTATCGCAAAATTGACATGCATAGTTAAAAGCATGATGGATGATAATCAAGTCATGTATCTGGAAAGCTTCCCGAAGTCCGCAAGAAGGCTGTTCCTCCAACAAAACAAGTTTCATCTACCAAAGAACTTCAAGTCTCCTCCGAAGGATCAATCACCATCGAACAATTGAAGGAATTCATCATGGAAACTATCAAGGATATGTATGAGGTCGCTGTAAAGTCTTCTCTCATGTACGGAAAGTCGTGTACTACAAGAATCGATAGCTTTAATATGCCTGCCGATCATCAACCTCCCAAATTTCAGCTGTTTGACTGCAAGGAAAACCTAAAGCAACATATGGTGCACTTTGTTGAGACATGCAATAATGCTAGGACTTATGGAGATTACCTTGTCAAGAAGTTCATCCTCTCACTAAAGGGGAATGCTTTTGATTGGTACGCCGACCTCGAGGCTGGATCTATTGATAGTTGGGATCTATTGGAACAAGAGTTTCTCAACCGCTTTTATAGCATAAGGTGTACTGTGAGCACGGTGGAACTTACGAACACTCGCCAACGAAAAGATGAACCAGTTATCGATTTTATCAATCGATGGAAGAATGAAAGCCTAAACTGCAAATATAGGCTAAATGAAGCTTTTGGCATAGAGATGTGCATCCAAGAAATGCATTAGGGACTTCATTACATCTTGAAAGGAATTAAGACGAGGACATTTGAAGAACTTGACACTTGTGCTTATGATATGGAGTTGAGCATGGCCTCTACAGGAAATGAAGGGCTGCCTGTCTACGAGCCTCACAAGGGAAAGGACAAGCAAGAAGTCAAAAAATGGAGCAAGTTTGTACCAAAAAGTGAAAGCAAATAATCTATGAACGTCAATGCCTCTCCCGTGAAGTTTACTACGAAAGTGAGAAAGAAACAGAGTATGAAAATAATTTCCTCTCAAGACAATGCAAATAGAAATTTGACTCTCAAAGAGATGCAAGAAAAAGAATACCCATTACTTAATTCTGACGTGCCTACAATATTTGAAGAACTCCTCGAGCTAAAGCTTATTGAGCTGCCAGAGATGAAGTGGCCAGATGAGGCTGGAAAAATCAATGACCCAAATTATTGCAAATAACATCGGCTTGTAGGTCACCCCTTGAGAAGTGCTTTGTCTTCAAGGACAAAGTTATGAATTTGGCTCATTAAAAGAAGATCGATCTTGAAGACGAAAAGATGAGCACAAACCATGTGTCTATCACATTTGGATCATTCGTTCCAATTGAGATATGCACCTGTGAGGAAATAAAGATGAATAATTGTTGGAGGATGACATAGCCCAAGTTGATCAACCTGATGAAGAAGGTTGGACCCTAGTGACTCGTTAAAGACACCATAAATTGAGTCCGCAAAAGGAATCAACTAAGCAACCTTCAAGGAATAAGATGGTAAGGAGACCAAAGAAGCAACAAATGGTTAAGTACCCAAAAAAGGTGAGGATAGAGACACACCATCATCAGAAGCCACGCCACCCGGTGACTATGGGGAGAATTCTTGCCAAGTTGGTTTCGCATGAGGATTTCTGAAGATGATTGAAAGGACTTATGTTATAGTGCTGATAAAGAAGAAGAGGAAAAGAATTAAGTCACATCAAAACCATCTCCATCATCGTCTAAAAGGCTTATTAAGTCCCCTTCCAAGAAGCAGATGTCTGTAATGCAAAAATCACCTTCACTGAAGATGATCTTCTACTTGGTGAGATACCACACAGTCTCCCTTTGTTTATGGTGGGTTATGTGCTCGAGCGGAGGATAAATAGAATCTTGATAGATGATGGATTTGTAGTTAACATTCTTCCTATTCGCACAATGAAAGAACTCGACATCTCAACTGAAGAACTTTCTAAAAGCCATCTGATGATTCAAGGATTCAATCAAGAGGGACAAAGGGCCATATGTGCTATCAACTTGGAAATCACCATGGGAGATATGCAATCAAGTGCATAGATGCATGTGATTGCCGCAAAGACTTCATACAATTTGTTGCTTGGTAGGCCGTGGATACACGAGAACAAAGTTGTCCCATAGACTTAATACTAATATTTTAAGTATAATAAAGATGGAGTCGAACAGAAGATAGTTGCTGATGATAAGCCGTTCGCTGCTGGGGCATATTCCGCTGATGCAAAGTTCTACTTGAAGAAATACATCGTGAAATGAGTAAATGTTGATGACATCATGAAGGCCAAAGGTGATAATATCGTGTCTAAAAGTGCCGAAGTAGCTTCTAGTGAAGATAAAGTTACAACAGAAGCATATCAAGTTTTACAAACTCACTAAAAGAATGCTGCAACTTCAGGCAAGAAAATAGCTCTTATTTCTCTACGTCCCAAAAGTGAATAAAGATGAAAGACAATCATCAAGCCTCCAAAAAGATGCGCAAAAATAATTAACCCTTGCTATCAAGCAGATTGATACCCTTCCTAGCATGCCTCAAAATAAGACACTCCCCATAAAGCGCACCAAAGAAGGTTTTGATCTGAATGCTTACAGGTTGTTCGCAAAGGCTGTATATGATCCCAATGAACTATCTAAGCTAAGGAAGCTCCGACCTGAAGCTACTGGGAAAGCAAAATCAATGAAGGATAATAAGTATTTGGGTGAAGCAATCACGTGAGGGCCTGGGTCAGAAAAAACCCCCCACCAATTCACATCTCCATAAGAACAACAAGTAATAACTGTATCCAGTGGAAGATGAACCCACAAATCCTAATAAAAGGCCTTCTATCTTTGATTTAATTGGAGAACCAACTACAAGAACTTCCGTATTTGAGAGGTTGGGGCCATTGAAAAAGACGATGAACAAGTCTCAAAGAAATCATAGAAAAATAAGAGGACATGTGTCATCGATAGTCTAAAGTATCTCCAACGAGTATCAAAGTCTGATCCTTCAGAATGAGGCGACAATAAGAACTTTTGATTTCATGCAGAGAGGTACTCAAAGTGAAGACTCATATAGTGATCCACACCAAAGAGCGTGACGAAGATGAATAAAGTGTAGGATCCGCATACCACATTATTGCGAATGAGGAGCAATACGCTTCATTTATAAGGGAGGTCAACGAATACTTGGGAGACACCTATTGGTGTGGCCACATATCTTTCAATGATGGTGATCCCTAAGAAGACGAATATGCCAAGGATGCTCCCTCGTAACTAGGAGAAGGAATTAAAATGACAGTTGATGCATTGAAAGAAGTCAACCTTGGCACTGGGGAATACTCTAGGCCCACCTATGTAAGTGCCCTACTAACCCCAGATGAAGAAATCACTTATGTGGAGCTACTAAAAGAATATAGAGATGTATTTGCTTAGAGGTACAAAGAGATGCCTGGTTTAGATCCTGAAGTATCAGTTCATCATCTCGCGGTCAAGAAAGGAGCTCGTCCTGTTAAGCATGCCCAAAGACGCTTCAAGCAAGAATTGATCCCATCAATCGAAGCCAAAGTCAACAAACTCATTGAAGTTGGTTTCATTCGGGAGGTTAAATATCCTACATGGATTTGAAGCATTATTCATGTTAAGAAGAAGAATGGCCAAATTCAAGTTTGTGTCGATTTTAGGGACCTCAATAATCCATGCCCTAAGGATGAATTTTGCACCCCATCCCAGAGCTTATGATTGATGCCACCTCCGGATACGAGGCAATGTCTTTCATAGATGGATTATCGGGCTACAATCAAATATGGTACCGAAAGAAGAAGAGCTTACTGAATTCACACGACTTGAACATGACACATAAGGAAAAATGAATTCTGGAGAAGAACTACCCATCCCGCATAGCGAATAAAACGGCTGAACGGATGCTATGAACCTCTCTCAGAGAATGAGAAACAAAATACACAAAAATAAGTATAGGGAATTGTACTCAACGTCTTACTGTTACGGCGTCAACCCGATCCCAACATGACACCGTTGCGGCATGCAACCCGATCCAAACAACATGCCCATGGCAGCACGCCACCCAATCCATACATAAAAATAAATAAGGAAATACCCATCAAGCCAAAATGCTTATACCTACGAAATGCCCGAATATCGACCACAAGCACGCCAAGTGTATAAATACAACCTTGGGGAGACGGATAGCGCCACACTCTACAAAACTCAAGAACGGGTAAGGTGCAGTAACGACAAGCTGCATAGGACCACAACCAAAGGAATAGAGCACCTCTCAGTCATAACCTCTCCCGTTGGCGGCAACACCAAAATCTCCATACTTGATTTCAATCTCTAAAAATCAAATGACTAACACATCACACTTATACGATCTTCCCGTGGGATATACTCCCACAACCTTCTACACCAGGTAGTAAAATCTGAACATTAATGGCCATCGACCATGCCATTTTTATAGTGCTAGACAAACATCCACATTTCAATACCCAACACTTCCTCCACAAAATAGACCATCCCAGACTGCCCGAAAATAATGCCAACATACTCTGAAAACCTGAAATCTTCCCCCGCTCCTCCGAGATCATGACATTTTTATCAAAAATGAACCGCAACCTTGATCCTCAACTTCCAATCTCCACACCGCTCACTGCACCCACCATGCCGCTACGCGAGTGTCCAAGAATTTCATCAAAATCCCTTGAACCACAAGTAGAATAAACACTTCATAGGCTAGAACCCCCTTTCACTCCACTTATTTCAGAAGAACAATTGCAACACGCAACCAAATTCCCGTAATCGCAGGAAATAAAACCTCCATTTGTAGTCTAAACTGCCATAACTCTTCCGGAATCCATTTATACATAATAGAACCATCAAAATCAAATACCTCCAAATCAATCAAATCATGGAGGCTACCAATCTCGCACGTACAGCCACAAATCTCCTGTATAGTCTTGCCACACCGAAGGAACAGATCATTTCCTTAACCATGCCGATCCAAATCACTACTAGGCCGACTCACCTTTTTCTGATTTCTCCTTGACTTGCCTTCAGAATCAATACCTCTATTTAATCGTATAACGGATCCCAATCAACACTCATCCTGAGCAGCACAAATCGCAAGACCACGTCGTTTCAATACCCATAAGCCATCTCATACCCTCCGCGTGCACTCCGTAGTATCACTAACTGATTCACCTGCACTGATTATATCTTCTGCGAATCCGAAGTTGTTTCTCCCATTTATCCAATATTGCCCCGCAGATCCGATGATGACATAGAAATTTTCCCAAGTATTCCTCACACTCTGCTACAGAATCCCGGTCTTCAGTCACATAACGAACCCCAAAGTCCTTAGACATTACACCTTGAATTCTGGAACCCACTAGGACCATTGTTGAGAGTCACCCACTCTGGCCTGGTCCCGAATATAACCAAACTCCAACGCTCTGCTAGCACATGAACACCCTCTCAAAGAAGCAACCGGCTGAATTCTTTTCCTTGTACATCACATCCACAAGAAGCATAAACTCTGAGTCTTCCCAAAACCTGCACATGAATCGATAAGGCGAAATATAGCACACATTTAACAAGTTCTCCGCTCGTATTACCCCTGATGATTTCTTTTCTTAGTCATAAATAATCCACCAATGCACCGATAACCAAACACTGCACAAGCAGAAAACCACGCGATCCAATCGTAGACGTCGGGCTCCCCTACTTAGCTTTAAGCTACCATGACATAAATGTAGAGCCCACAAAGAGTCCTCCTTTTCAATTACCATGATATCGCACCTTCAACCTGCCAATTTTCTTGTAGTCTCTTGTTAAACTTTTCATGAACATTCCGAATTATCAGCCACAATCGCGTACTCGACCTTCTACCAGGTAGTAAGTAGAACTCTTCGTAGAAAATTCATCAGAATCACGCAATCGCTAGCCTTCTCACAGGAGATAACCCACCTGTGGAATTCCATACCGACATCTTCCAATGACGCTGCACTGGGTAAATTACCACGAAATCAGTAAACCCTCCTGAGCCCATGCTCGTCCACCAGCTGTACAAGTATGTTTATTCCCCATTGATATCAACTGAAAGTCCGATAATACATTCCAAACTCGAAGTCACGTCGTATCCCATAGCGATAATCAAGCCTTTACACCCCTAAACACTCCTAGCAAACTTCTTTCCGTCATATTCAACCTTCCTTAGCACGGTAGCCACCATTCCAAATAAAATTCGTAGACCTAGTCACTGTCCACCATTATTCCCAAATTGCTCTAAACATTGCTCATGGCATGTGGCTATCCTACCACAGAATCCATATGCTACTCCGCCTATCCCACTTCGGTTAAACCATCTCCTTTTAGAAACTTCTCGACCTCTGCTTTTCATGCTTGACCTGCTAGTAATTCAACCACCGCGAGACACCTCCCACCATGTCATTCCTTATCCTTCGCTACCCAAATGATGCCTCAAATCAAAATCTACCTCTTTAGCACCTGAACTAATAAATTTCTACCAACTCCAAGTGTATGCGACAAAATCGGAGGGTCCGATTTTCGGCCATTATAACGCCTCGTAAGCAAAGCTCTCCAAAGGCTCGGGACTATGGTCGAGATTCACCCCGAAGGGCCATCGATGCTCAACCTCGAGACAGTGCAAATCGATAGCTATGATAAAAAAGTGGGAAGTTCCCTAGGCGCACGACTGAGGCTGAGAAAGCCTAGAGGTCTAGCCCTGACCCGTATCAGGGCATTAGGTGGCTATACCTGCCCCATATCTTTGTAATCAATGTATTTTGTACTATGTTCCCCCTCGTATACAAAGGGGAATCCTTGTCATTTTGTAGACATTTGTTGCTCCATACTAAAATATACAAGAACATTCTCTCTGCTCTCTAACACATTCTCTTGAGTCCATTACACCATTTATTGCTTGCACTCATTGTGTTCTATTTATTGTTCATCATTTATTGCTTATTATTGGCCATAAAGAGCCGTCATTGATTTTACCCTAACTGTTAATCGCCCACCGATTACCCCCGATAGCTCCCAGCCGAGCTTCAGACTCGACCCCGAGGCCCTCGCATAAGCAAGCTCGAGGTCCCGACAATCGATCATTCGGTTTGGTTATCACCTTGCTCTCGAAATCCTATCCCGTTTCTAAGTCTTTCACATAGCATCAACTGCTTAACAATCGGCATAAAAATAGATCACGTATTTTTAGAATCCCATAATCAAATTTAATTGTTATTACCATTTTCAGGGTAAACAGTTTGGCGCCCACCGTGGGGCTAAAAATAATAGTGATTATTTTCTTGCTGGTTTAACTACGTAACGCAAGTTATCTTTCACATTTTTTCTTGTCCAAGATCTTTGATTTCAGGTTAAAATGTCTAACTCAGTAAACGCACGTGGAAACATCAACCTGGAAGACCATGGAGAAAATGGTGTTGACGTCCCAGGTGTTGGTATACCACCACGAAACCCTAAGAACGCACTGGAACTGACTCCCGTGGACGCAGTTTCACGCGACGCTCAACACGTCGAAATAAGCTCCCACAACAACAGGAGCATACACCAAGGCGACCAACAAGAAGCCCAAAAAATCCCAGCTCGGGAAGAACGGGAGGTTAGCCTTCACGTTATTTTTGAAATGTTGCAGGCACAACAGCTGGCTATTGCTCAGCTGCAAAGTCACCAGAAAACTCCTAGCATGGTAGCACCGGGGACGGCTCCCCCAGCCGAGCAGGTACCAGAGAGATCAAGCAACAACGGCTCGGCAGCCGACCCTGCCATCGTAAAGATGCTCGAGGACCTCACGAGGAGGATTGAATCGGGTGAGAAGAAGATAGAGGCCAACGACAAAAAGGTCGAGGCCTACAATTCCAGGGTCAACCAGATTCCGGGAGCACCCCCGATCCTAAAAAATGTGGATTCAAAGAAGTTCGTGCAAAAGCCGTTCCCACAGGAAGCGGCTCCGAAACCCATTCCAAAGAAGTTCAGAATGCCCGACCTTCCAAAGTATAACGGAACGTCGGACCCCAACGAGCACGTCACTGCCTACACTTGTGCAGTAAAGGGCAACAACCTAAGGGACGCCGAGATCGAGTCCGTCCTGCTGAAAAAGTTCGGGGAAACGCTCTCTAAAGGAGCCATGATGTGGTATCACAACCTAGCTCCTAACTCTATAGAATCATTTGCCATGCTGGCAGATTCTTTCATTAAGGCACATGCTGGTGCCATCAAAGTAGCAACAAGGTAATCCGACGTCTTCAAGATCAAGCAGAGGGAGAATGAGATGCTGCGAGAATTCGTATCTCGTTTTCAAATGGAACGTATGGAACTACCACCAGTCTCCGATGACTGGGCAGTGCAGGCCTTCACTCAAGGTCTGAATGAACGAAGCTCGGTGGCTTCGAAGCAGTTAAAATAGAATCTAGTTGAATATCCCGCCGTGACCTGGTCGGACGTTCTCAAC
This sequence comes from Nicotiana attenuata, assembly GCF_001879085.1. Classification (NCBI taxonomy): domain Eukaryota; kingdom Viridiplantae; phylum Streptophyta; class Magnoliopsida; order Solanales; family Solanaceae; genus Nicotiana; species Nicotiana attenuata. The sequence goes on from NW_017670233.1 coordinate 4,381,392, forward strand.
CGATATCAATCTAAAATCAGGGTCGAGGACGACCAACTAGGAGCCCCCTAGGGCTCGGTATACCCAAGCAGGCTTCTGGCAAAGGAGCCAAAACCAAACAAAGAAAGGTACCAGCCATACATCGAAGACAGGAGAAACGCCCCGAGGCGCAACATACCCCGCAACGATCGAAGGATGGACCGAGGACAGAATCCTCGGGGACTCGTCGACAGAGTCGGATTTGATAGGCATACAGGGCTAACGGAGGCACCTCGCTTATCAGAATACAACTTCAACATCGACATATCAGACATCGTGTTCGCCATCAGTAAAATCAAAGACGCCAGGTGGCCCAGGCCTGTACAATCAGATCCTTTGCAAATGAATCATAACTTAGTGTGTGAATTTCACAACACGCACGGCCACGGGATCGAGGATTGCCACCAGCTCCGAGAAGAAGTAGCCATACTACTCAATAAAGGTCACCTCCGAGAATTCCTAAGCGATCGGGCCAAAAATCAGCTCCGGGAAAGAGAGGCGGCCAAGAAAAATGAAACGAATGAGCCACAACATGTCATCCACATGATCTTGGGAGGCATCGATGCCCCATAAGAGCCCATGATGAGAAGAACAAAAATATCCATCACCAGAGAAAAGCAAACTCGGGGCTACATACTCGTGGATGCCCTCACATTCAGCGACGAGGACATCGAGACCTTGTCTCAACCTCACAACGATGCACTAGTAATCTTTTTCCTTGTAAATACATTTAAAATTAAACGTGTACTTGTGGATCCAGGTAGCTCGTCCAACATTATCAGGTCGAGGGTGGTAGAGCAGCTCGGACTGCTTGACCAAATCGTACCCGCCTCTCGAGTCCTCAACGGATTCAACATGGCGAGCGAAACAGCGAAAGGGGAAATCACCCTCCCAGTCAACGTGGCCGGCACAACCCAAAATGCCAAATTCCATGTCATCAAGGGAGACATGAGGTACAATGCCTTGCTCAGAAGGCCGTGGATACATTGCATGAGAGCAGTGCCATCCACCCTCCATCAAATGATGAAATTCCCGACAAAGGATGGGATTAAAACCGTCTACGGGGAACAGCATGCAGCGAGAGAAATGTTTGCGGTGCACGATATGGCCCGGACACCGGTACCCCCACCTTCGAAGGAGCCGAAGGATAAGCAAACAGTAAAATAGCGATAACAAGCTACACTCTCGGCTACTCCCGACTAAACAAAGCAGGGGACCGTACCGCGTCCTCATCACAAGCGACTGAAACACATCAGGGCTCGAAACATCGCCGATACATTCTACTCTAAGGTATGACCGTCTTCCTTTTCTTTAAATTTTACTCTACGCTAACCTGAGTGCAGGTATCCAATCAAAACGGCTGAAGCACTTCTCGAAGGCCTTAGGTTTCAAAAGCATGCGTTGCACTCTTTTCCTTCGCCCAGGTTTTTATCCCAATAAGGGTTTTACCGGCAAGGTTTTCAATGAGGCAACGCCTATATGCTACCTAAGGAAAACATTAACGAGTATTCAAGGCTTCTCTTGCAATCAACCTCGAATACTGGAGGGCATCCCCCCGGAAGAACACCTTCTCGGAGAAGCTAAGATATGCTGAACAGGGTCTCGATAGGAAAAACAATGTACCGGGCCAAGCGATCAAACGAACCATGCCCGCACAGAATAACCGAGCCCTCGACAGCAAAGACATGTATGTTCGCACCTAGCAATCGAAGAATAATTGCAAAAAGCATTTTGCGTTTCAAAGAAGCTCGGTATTTTTGCAAAAATAGCTCCTCTGTCAAAAATGTCCCGAACACTTGGGGACTGCCTGAATGACCTCCGGGTCGGAGCTCCAAACTCATATTCCCTCAACGAGGCAACATCAAAGTCACAAAATGGCTCCAAAGCCAATAGCGCCCCGAGCACTCGGGGACTGGCGTAAAAAACGCAAAAATCGCACGACCTCCTGGTCGGAAACTCCGAAATCGTAAACCCTCAATGAGGCAATACCAAGTTTGCAAGTAATGACTCCCAAGCCAAGGAACCCTCTTTGACTCGGGGACTATCGCCAATCGCCACCTATCAAAAACCCGAGGCCATAAAACCCCAAGCGGGCAGCCTCGGTCTAGTAGGACCTACATAAGGCAGCGACGATATCTGTAAGACCTCAAGCAAGGCATGAACCACACTTGTACCAAGTGACAATATCTGTAAGACCTCAAGCAAGGCATGAACCATACTTGTACCAAGTATCCAAACTGTAAGACCTCAAAGGCATGTAAAACTTGTAAGACCCCACTAAAGGCATAAACCCGATCTCAAAGTTAAGGCTATATATCGAACTTGTAAGACCCCTAAAAGACATACCCTCGATATAGACGCGAAAACTACTTCACTCGGGACTAAAAATGGCTCAGGCCAAACACAAATGACTACGGTCACAAGGCTGTACCACCCAAACTAACGCGACACGGGGACGCCCGACCGTCGCTACAAAATCACAGGCCTTCAATTACTTCGAATCTACTTCGAAAAGAACCGGTTAAACAAGCTACCCTTGATGTAGGCAAAAGTGCTTCGACCATGTCATCTCCTAAACACTGGCTTCGAGATACTCAGCTTCCGAGCCAAACCTCCCGAGGTGCTCGATCATCGCCATATAACGACTCGCAATCGAGGTTTTTTATTAAACCGTCGAAGAGTCAGGCAAACACTATTTCAAAAAGGCCTTATCGAGGGAAAAATAAAGCCTACATAAAAGGTCGCATTGACCCAAGGCGTAAGAGCCACTGTCTCCAGCCCACACATAAAAGGTCGCATCGACCCAACGCGTAAGAGCCACTGTCGCCAGCCCACACATAAAAGGTCGCATCGACCCAAGGCGCAAGAGCCACTGTCGCTAGCCCACACATAAAAGGTCGCATCGACCCAAGGCGTAAGAGCCATTGTCGCCAGCCCATACAAAAGGTCGTACCAACCCGACGCGTAAGAGCCTAATGGCCAGCTTTAAATTCAAAAACTTAAGGGTCGAATGAGCTCGAGTCAAAACTCGATTCGGAGACTGAACCCAAAACAGTTAACTTAATCTGCCTAAGAGCAAAAGTGTAAGAGCCATTGTCGCCGGCTTATACTAAAAGGTCGCATCGACCAAGCGCGTAAGAGCCTATGAGCCAGCCTAATGAGCCCCAGGGCCATATCATGAATCTAAGGATTCCTCTCAACTCAAAGACCAGTTCACCTGACTAAAATCAAGGCCAAGGAAAAAGGAAATGCAGGAGAAACAAAACTGCGGCATTTCCTCTTTATACATACATGCGAAGAAATACAAGCTCCGTCACAAACGTGCTTTAAAAATGCTATATACAGAACCGGAAAGTAAAATCTATGTCCCCCCCTGGGGACTATGGCCCGTCGGCCTCATCTTCGCTATCCTCGGCGTCAGACAGAAGTAACCGAGCACCACGCTGATCCGCCCTCGCCCGCTTCACCTCTGTCGAGAGGTCAAAGCCCCTAGCATGGATCTCCTCGAGGGTTTCCCTTCGAGATTTACGCCGAGCATATTCCTTGCTCTTGCCCTCACGGTCGAGAATCCTACTCAGCTCAGCTTGAGCATCGGCAACGTCCTTTAAATAGGCCGCCACTTTCTGGTCGGCTTTAGTTTGTCTCATTACAGCTTCAGCCCGGGCGTCCACAACCTCGACCTTTATCCTCAAAAGCTCAGACTCGAGCTTCGTAATCATATCCGTTCAAACCAAGCTATTATCACGAGCTAAGTGAAGTTGAACCTCAAAGGCAGAGGCTTTTCTCAGAGCACCCTTCTCCGCCGAAGCCTGAGCGTCTGCCTGAGCCTTTAACTCATCATACTCACGCTTGGCTCGGCCAACTTCGTTCCGAAGGTGCTCCAGGTCCTCCGTCTTTTTCTGCAACTGAAACAAATGAAACATTAGCCTTAGGAGCTAGAAGAAAGAACACACACTCGCTCAGAACAAAAACTACCTGCTCCTTCGAATAGTACTCATAATTCAAGCTCCGACTCGCCTCATACCGTAAGTGTGCCAGCTCAACTTCCCTTTCATCGCAAAGGAGCCTAAGGGATTTCTCCTCATCCAGAGCTTTCCGCAGCCTGGCCTCACGGCGAAGCAGCTCGGACTTAAGCTCTTCAAAAGCCTGCAAAGGAAAACTCAATAAGGGAAGGCACGAAACTCGAAAGGCCTGTGCCAAAACTCACCGCAGAGTGAAGCCGCTGGGCTTCTTCAAAGTTCGAGCGCACATCTGCTAGCCTGGCTCCCTCAGCTCCGAAAGAATCGACCCCGGTCGGGACACGGTCGCTCGGCGCATATGATCCCGGGTTTCGAGTATCCCTCAAAGTACCTCCGATGAAAAAAGAGGACGACAGTGGAGGAGAAACCGCCTTTCCAAAGCCTGAAATCACGGGCATGGCAGGCTCAGTCAATACTTCCACTCCGGGCCCCCGGTCCAGGTTCACCTTACTTTGAGCACCGTCGCCCTGCAAAGGTATCTCTTGCTTATTGTTATCATTCTTTAGCCCAGAAGCTAGCAACCCTTCTCCCTCTCCAAAAGGGCACGACCTTGCCTCAGAAGGCTCCCCGATGCCTACAATAATAGGGTTAGTACACGGAAAGAGAAAGTGCTTTTCCAACTGAAAAAAGGGAAGGGAACAAATCGCACAGCACATACCATGATGTTTTGCCTTCCATCTGCCCCTAGACAAAGCTCTCCACTTACGCTCATTGCAGGTCGAGTGGGCCGCCAACTCCCGAGCCCAATTTGGCAGATCAGGGACCTCACACGGCATCCCGTGAAACTGCTGCAGAAGAGGGAAAGAAGGCACATTTACGGAACACTCCTTCGCCATAATTAAAAAACTGCGAAGGCACGAGTGTGCAATTTACGTGTATAATTCCATTACTCAGGGAATGGCATAAACTCCACGAGGATAATATCAACAGTCCGTACTCGGACAAATCGACTCATCCATGCCCGATCTCCGTCTTCTTCATCATCAACAACGAAAGGCGTGGCCGACCGGCTTCGTAAGGTTAACAGACCTCGATGGTGAAAAGGTCGGTACAGCCTGATAAGATGACTGAGCGTGAATTCAAGCCATGCCTTCTCCGCAAAGAACCTCATCATCAATACTATCCGCCAAAATGACGGATGAATCTGCGCCAAGGTGACCCGGTGTTTCTGACAGAAATCAAGCACAACCCTATCAGGGGGGCCTAGCGTGAAAGGGTACGTATACACGTTCAAAAACCCCTCAGCGTGATCCATAACGCTCTCTCCCGGGGAAAGTACACGCAATACTACCTTCTCCCCCCATCCACAGTCTCTCCTCACTGATCGAGATGCTCCTCTCCTATTAAAGAAATGAACTTCGAGGCATAATCCCAATAACCTCGAACACTGGGAGTCTCTTGTGGCGGGAGATTCCCTCCCGAAGCAAAGCGCCCAGAGGCGGAGCTCTTTTCTCCTTGCCAAGCGAATTCGGGCATAGCAGCCATGGCTATAGTAAAACGAAGAAAGGGGAAATGAAGACTTGGGCGAAAGCTTTGAGTTAAAGGAAAATTGGCACAAGAAAAGAGAACCCTATGAAAGAGGATAACTACTCAGAATAGCAGAATCTCCAAAAGGGTGAAGACAACCCTATATATGGAAAAAGCGGCGACCACCCGCCTGCCTCAAAGGCCGATTACAAATGTTGGCTAAAGCTTTTGTCGCTTTGGAAAGATACGCCGGCGGAGTCGCCGGGCCATTTCATAACCATATCCTACACTCGACGTTGCCATACGACGCTTCAAGGTCGAAAACCCCGCGTCAACCAAGTCCCGAGGTGGTACCCGACCTCGAGGACCTCCATCAAAAAGAAGTTAGGCTCCAGGAAGCCATTGGCATCATTGCAAGTCCCGAGGTGGTACCCGACCTCGAGGACCTCCATCAAAAAGAAGTTAGGCTCCAGGAAACCATTGGCATCATTGCAAGTCCCGAGGTGGTACCCGACCTTGAGGACCTCCATAAAAAAGAAGTTAGGCTCCAGGAAGCCATTGGCATCATTGCAAGTCCCGAGGTGGTACCCGACCTCGAGGACCTCCATCAGAAAGAAGACAGGCTCCAAGTAAATCATTAATATCACTACAAGTCCCGAGATGGTGCCCGATCTCGAGGACCTCTACCAAAAGGGGGACAAGCTCTAATAACCTACTCATATGGGCTTGGCCTCGGGATACCATCTAAGTCCGGGTAAACCCTCACCCGGGATCTATCTACAACGCCTTAAGGCTATCTACACTAAGTTCGAAACAAGGTCCCAGGTGGCCCGGATTCGAGCAAACCCCCACTTAAGGACTACTCTTGAAAGTCTAAAGGCAGTCTCTATTCTCGGACCTCGGAGCAAAATCCCCCTTGAAGATTACCTCCAGGTCCAAAGGCTAGGTCTCGATCTAAGGGTTTGAAGCCCTACTCTCATTCAACTCGAAGTCAGGGTCCCGGCGACCCGAGTTTATCAGTCCAATCCGGGCTCGATCCAAGGAACGGCAAAGGGTTCTGCGGGGAGCCGTGTTAATCAATCAAAAGTCAGAAGAAACACTCGCCCTAGGGATCGATATTTATGCCAATCGGTAGGGTCATACACTCAGATTCTTCACAAGCGTAGTTAAAGGAAAATATAGCATACATCAGAAACAAATTGAAGGATCATCTTTGTATTCATAAACTCTTCATTACAAAAGCCCACGAAGGGTCCTTACATAGAAACAAAGAAGCAAAAAGGTGAACATATATAATTAAAGCCTAGAGCCTAATCTATTCTCGGGGGCGCACCCTAAATGGCAGTATCTTCGAGCGCCATCTCCTCGGGGTCCTTGCCTCGGTCTTCCAAAGTGGTGTCTCCAAGGGAGAAGATGAAGAAGAGGAAAGTGGGAGAAGCAGAAAAGGATGAAAAAATGCCATAGCCCGCCAAGGAGCAGAGGCTTCTACCAGGCCAAGAAGATCACGGCCCGATAGAAGACTTGGCGAGCGCCGGTTGTGCCATTTTATCCCTTAGAAAACAAAGGGATAAAGTGCCACACCAAACATCCTCCTAATTCGGAAGAAGTCGGCCCCCTGTCTCATCACCTCGAGCCAACGACGACAGCAGCAACGCCGATATAACCTCACTTGGTAAGGGAAAGCCCTAGGAAAAGGCCGCGGCATGACTGATGAAAACGCCGCCATGCGGTCCTAAGGCCGCGGGGCTCAAACATGGAAAATAACAATGGATGGGGATAAAGAGAAGAAAGGGGTGAGAGGCTATTAAAGAGCACTTTAATGAAGAATTGATTCGATAGAGCTCTCATTTATAGAAAAGGGGGAGCATAACCTACAAGCACAATCAATAATCTCCGGAAAACGTAACCGACGGCGCCATCAATGTCCTTGAAAGACGTATCGACAGTCACAATCAATGCGTTTTTGAAAAATGGACTGATGGTGATATTATGGCTATGAGGAATAAAAGCCGACAATGCAGTGGTAACTCTGGAAGAGTGGACCGATGGGACGCCTCAGTTATCATGAAGGCTTACGTCATATGTATGACATCATCGCAGGAAAGTTCGAAGAGATGAATATCAAAATCGTTTCTTATCGTTCCACTATTAAGAAATGCGGGGACTATCTGTATGCTGTGAAATCGGAGGGTCCAATTTTCGGCCATTATAACGCCTCGTAAGCAAAGCACTCCAAAGGCTCGAGACTACGGTCGAGATTCACCCCGAAGGGCCATCGATGCTCAACCTCGAGACAGTGCAAGTCGACAGCTATGATAAAAAAGTGGGAAGTTCCCTAGGCGCACGACTGAGGCTGACAAAGCCTAGAGGTCTAGCCCTGACCCGTATCAGGGCATTAGGTGGCTATACCTACCCCATATCTTTGTAATTAATGTATTTTATACTATGTTCCCCCTCGTATATAAAGGGGAATCCTTGTCATTTTGTAGACATCTGTTGCTCCACACTAAAATATACAAGAACATTCTCTCTGCTCTCTAACACATTCTCTTGAGTCCATTACTCCATTTATTGCTTGCATTCATTGTATTCTATTTATTGTTCATCATTTATTGCTTATTATTGGCCATAAAGAGCCGTCATTGATTTTACCCTAACTGTTAATTGCCCACCGATTACCCTCGATAGCTCCCAGCCGAGCTTCAAACTCGACCCCGAGGCCCTCGAATAAGCAAGCTCGAGGTCCCGACTATCGATCATTCGGTTTGGTTATCACCTTGCTCTCGAACTCTTATCTCGTTTCTAAGTCTTTCACATAACATCAACTGCTTAACAACCGGCATAAAAATAGATCATGTATTTTTAGAATCCCATAATCAAATTTAATTGTTATTACCATTTTCACGGTAAACACCAAGCCTCCTCGAAGATCATCTTTATTGATCTATCAGCATTAGAAGCAGTGATTCGACTCTGAAACCTCCATATACCGCCATCTCTGACAACCGCTTCTCAGGCACCATTTCATAACACCCTGCCCTGAAGGAAAATCAAGAAAACCATAACACCGATGAGCCTTAATGCGTTCAAACAAGGACGACGACACCACATCACAAATGAGAATTCCACCACGCTCGAAAATATCAAGTTTCGTTACTCCATCAACCAAAGCTTGAACATCCACAGTCTGATTACCTTTCCTGCGCTCAAATTAAATGCCAAACCTCTAAACCATGCACTAAGAAATCCTCCTTTCGAGTCATTCACTGTCTCGACACGTAAACAAGCACCCTACCATTATACCAACACTGTGCGATAACAACGCATGAACATCATAACAATCTGTGCATAGCCTCAAAACCATAGGAAATACAAATACTGAGCTGAAACGACAGAACAACCTTTCGCAAGGTGACGATAATAGCATGCCCGAATACGCAGGGAAAAACATCCTGCACCACGTCTGTAGTACCACTACTACTCCTCGATTCCCAACTGATAACAAGCGCTTCACGTCACATAAGATTGAGTAGGAAGTAAATAAAGGCATAAGCCTTAAAGGAATCAAATCGCACGATGATGAATCAAGAAGAGAAGTGCTCCCAACAGCCCTATAGCCTCTCGAAGATAAGTACAGACGTCTCTGTACCGATCCGCAAGACTCTACAGACTTGCTCATGACTCGTGAGACCTAAGTGAACCTAGTGCTTTGATACTAAGCTGTCACGACCCAAAATCCCCTATAGGCCATGATGGCACCTAACGTCGCCGCCAGGCAAGCCAACCGTGAATTATAAACTTAATTACTCATTTTTAATGTTTTCGACACCATAAATTTTATTAATGAAGGAAATTCACACTTTTAAATCTACGGGAACGTACATAATTAGTAGTTTATAAAAGAAATAAAATGCGATAATAATATATAAATCCGTAAGCATCAACTAGCATATCCCAAAACCCGGTGTTAGGGAGTATAATAATAATAATACAACATCTGTTTGGAATGTAAATAAGACAGAACAAAGTAAATAGTACGATAAAGACTCCGTGGACTGCGATGCGTAGCCTGGAATGCAGGTCACCATAAAGTCTCCTCAGCAGCTGCGCCTATGCGCCAAGATGACCATCAAATGAACCTGTCGGATCCTGCACATTTAGTGCAGTAGTGCAGTATGAGTACGTAAATCAACGCGTACCCAGTAAGTATCTAGCCTAACCCCGGAGAAGTAGTGATGAGGGGTCGACATCGACACTTACTAGTGGTCTAATGGATCAAATACAGTAGGAAGTAAACAAATATATAGCAGGGTAATAAACAATATAGACAAATTTAGGTACGTTGTAAAATCCTCCTTTGAAAATTAAACTCAAGCTCTCAATGTCAGTTACCTCCTCAACCCGAGGATATATGAAATGGACCTCACCAGATAGGTCGTCACAACTCAATTAGGAAAACACACGAATACGATGGTTTCTTGTCAAATATTACGCATGATGCTGCCGACGCGAACGACCCAATCCCATAAGAGTATATATAGAAATGCCGAGGCGAACGACCCGATCCCATTATAACGTGTACACTCCCGAGGGTCGAGCGGTAGGAACAATAAATGTATCTATTATACAGCCGAGGTGAATGGCCCGCTTCCATGAGAGTAAGAAGCTTTAACGGGTCCTTGACCCTATTCACGAATATATGAGTGAGTTATGAAATTTAAGGAAACTTTGCAATGAATACGAACAATGCAGGAGAAATTCCTCAGGGAAGCACAAGTTATTCCGCGGATTCAATTAGCTCGTCACAACTCTACAATAGCGAGTCATTACCCTATGCAAGTCTAGTCTCAAGTCGTAATGTGAAATAAAGGAATTAAACGAGAAAAGATAATTCAAATAGTACAATTATAGCATGGCGTGGACCTAAGTCTACCCGGACATAATTAGGAGTTATAGCATACGCACAGACACTCGTCACCTCATACGTGTATAGCTCTCACAACATATAACACATAAGAATATAACACCTACAAGGTAAATTCCCCCTCACAAGGTTAGACAAGAGACTTACCTCGCTCAGAAGTTCCATAACCGGCTCCAAAGCCTCTCTAACACCTCAAACCGATGCCCTTCGATCCAAAACTAGTCAAACAATATGCAAACCAATAAAAATATACCCATAATTAATCAATTTATAACCATTTCCAACTCCGCTCAAAAAGTCAATAAAGTCAACCAAGCACACGTGCTCGGATTTCAAAAATTATCGACAATAATTATTACCCATAACTTATATAGTATATATTTCAAAAATCATCCAATTTCATCCATGAATTGACCCTCAAATCAAGGATTTGCTATCTCATAACCTTGGGGCTCAAAACCCCACGTTTAACAATCCAAATACGGATAAAAATAATAACCAATGAAAATAATAATGGAAAACATTAAAATAAAGGTCATATATTTACCCCCTTGTTGAGACGAGAACAACCCCGCAAAATCACCTCAAACGGGGCTCTAGAACTCAAGATATGCATAAACTATGAAAATGCTCGATTTGTCCATTTAAAACACTGTCCAGGCGATTTTTGTTCTTCGTTTCGCGGGACACCTTTGCGTTCGCGAAGAGAATTTTTTTGTGTTGACCGGTCAACAAAAATTTCCTTCTTTGCGTTTGCGGGACTCCCCTCGCGTTTGGGAAGAAAAATGTCCGCACCAGAAACCAACTATTTTTCTCGACACGAAATGGGCATAACTCTCTCATACGACCTCGGAATTTGACGTTTCTTGTTGCTATGGTTCCGTAATTACGATACGGATCTAATGGTTTAATCCAGTCACAAATTAAAGGTCATTTGATCAATATGATACCTTTTATGTCAAAAGAAACGACGTTGAAACATCAAATAAGAGCGCGATACAACCCAAACACATCTGAAACACACCCGAGGCCCTCGGGACCCCGTCCAATTACACAAACCAGTCCCAAAATATAACACAAACCTACTCGAGGCTTCAAATCACACCAAACAATATCAAAACCATGAATCGATGATCAATTCATTCTTTTAACTTCCAAACATAAAAACTTTGACGAACGCGTCCGAATCATACTTAAACATTCCGAAATGACGCCAACTTTACGCATAAGTCATAAATCCTATTCCAAGGCTCGGAATATCAAACGGACATTGTTAACACCAAAGTCCACTTCAAATAGAACTAAGGAATTTCTAAAACCTTCAAAATGTTAACTTTCCACAATAAGCGCCGAAATGCTCCGGGCCGCCCGATGCTCAATCTGAATACACGCCCAAGTCCGAAATAATCATATGAACCTGCTGGAACCTTCAAATCCTGGTTCCAAGGCCATTTACTCAAAAGTCAAACCTTGGTAAAATCTTCCAACTTAAAGCTTCCGAATTGAGAATTTTCCTTCCGAAACAACTCCGAACTTCCCGAAACTCGATTCTGACCTCACGTACAAGTCATGATACATGAAGTGAAGCTACTCAAGGCCTCATACCGCCGAACGACGCGCTAGAACTCAAAACGACTGGTCGAGTTGTTACATTCTTTCTTAAATCTTTTTATTTTTCCTTCAACTATTTTTTTATAATTTAAGTGTAAGACTTATACAAAGTGAAATTTAATAAGAAAACAAATTAATAAGTAAAATTTTAATTAATTTAACCTCCTAAATATTAAAAAAATAGTTAAATACTATTAAACAAAGTGTTTCTTATAATATTTAACATAAAATTTGGGGGCCTTCAGTATATAAATTTTTTATTATAAAGATCAAGTTTAAAATGAAATGAAAAAGGTTAGTTTTAAATTCTGGTTTTTCATTCTAGGTAAATATTATTTCATTAATGATATTCTATTGGATGGTAATACTCGCGTTTTTCTTATTTAATTAATATGTTGTTATGACTAAAGGCTAAAGATTAGGAGTCCTTACTTAGTTTAATAAGAAAATATTTAATAACCAAAATTTTAGGTGATTTAAATATCCTAAATCTTAGGAAAGTATCTTAAATTACAATTGTGTCCAATGTAAAATCTATTTTTTGATGGTAAAAAAGGCGAACAATATTCGCTAAAGACCTTGGTTGTCACGACCCAAAATCTCGTCTCAGACGTTGTAATGGCACCTAGTCTCTAAGACTAGGTAAGCCAATTTCAATAACAAATCCAGCCATTTGTTTTTTTGAAACAGAATGTAATACAAGTATCGGAACCCAAGAAAAAATAATCTTACAACCTCCCAAGACTGGTAATAAAGAGTCACCAACTCTAACTGAATACATGGAAAGACCTCAAAAATCAAAATACAATACTGTTCATATACGACAGACAGTACAAGAAATGAAAGAACTCCAAGGGACTACGACGACCAAGCAGCTCTACCTCGAATCCTCGCGACCAATATGCTAACTCCGCCCGAGTCCGATACCTCCAAATACCTGGCTCTGCACAAAAATGTGTAGAAGTGTAGTATGAGTACACCACGGTCTGTACCCAGTAAGTATCAAGACTAATCTCGGTAGAGTAGTGACGAGTTACAAGTCAAGACACTCACTAGAGAAAATAACCTGTGCAGTATAGCAATATAACAATAATAATGGAGAAACAAGAATGGCAACAAGAATCACCCAGTGGTGTAATCAGTAAAGCAATAAGAACACCGTAAATGTCGTTCAACCAAATAAGGAACACAAGGGTAGCCAATTAATCAAGTCTTTCTAACACAAGTTTTCACAATAAAGTCACTCCGTGGTACCTCATCTCATGATCACAAATCACGGGTCTCAACCCACCCTCGGGTGCCGGTCACGGCTTATTCAGAAAATGGGTCGTGACAAAACCCACCCTCATATACTCACGGCACCTCGTGCCCATATTTCAAATCACAACTGCACGGGCAACTCATGTGCCAAAATATCAATGTCAAGATCCGGACGGACAACTTATTTGCCAATAACATAATCATCATATACTCACGTCACCTCATGCCCACATCTCAGATCACAACCTGCACGGGCGATTCACACGCCAGTAACATAATTATCATATACTCACGGCACCTCGTGCCCACATCTCATATCACAACTCGCACCGACAACTCACGTGCCAATAACATAATCATCATATACTCATAACACCTCGTGCCCACATCTCAGATCACAACTTCATGGACAACTCATGTGCCAATAACACAATCCGCCCGGCATAGTTATAGGCTCACGATCTCAACATGGCTCAAGTAATTATCAAGTTTCGTACTCATGAGCTAGTATAAGTACCATTCTACCGTGTGTGCATGTGCAAGTGTACTACTGCAGCCTAAATCAATAAGTAATATCAAGTATATCGAATAGCTCACCGAAACAACAAGACATGTTACAGAAGGTGTATAATAAACACAAGGAAAATCACAACATCACATAAAAGTTACCAGCACAATAACCCCATATCATCACACATCACTCCTGACATTGCCACCCTTATCTCTCCTGTAGCCACCCGTATTACTCTGCCCTGACAATATCAATAGCCACCCTTATCTCTCTTGTAGCCATCCTTATCTGACCTATAATAACCACCCTTATCACTCTGTATATTCAACAACAGTAAAATGCCACCCTTAGGCCCCGTATAACAATAAAACGGTGAAATACCACCCTTATACTCCACATAACAACAACGGTGAAATACCTCCCTTATACTCCGTATAACAACGACCTAATTCATACAGAAATTCATAGGTACTATCATCACAACAACACAACATGATCAACTCGTATCACAAGTGCCCGTAGGCCACAACTTTTCTCATGATTTCTCGATATCCATAATTTTACAATAAATAGCCCACGACTCAACACAACGTTCATAGTATCTCAATATTAACAACATGAATGGAAAAGTAACTCAGCAAGGGACAACATCTTCTTTAATCACAATTTCAGGAAAATAGATTAATGCCTCTTGATAACTTCAATTTAAATTTATTGTTTAAGAATGAACTCAATAGTGTAAGTATCTCTACAAAAGGGCAACCCGACAATTAAAGAATTCACGAAATGGTTACAGTAGTAATAATCCTAATAAGCATATGGGAGCAACTCGTCAAGTAAAGAATGTGACATTTAACTACAACTTCAAACAAAGCATGTAATAGTGGACATGGCGAATAAAGGATATAACAAGTGCCAACAACTTCCAATTTAATACATAACAATGTCTTATAGTTTAAACCGATAGAATTTCCACATATAAGCCCCAGTACATACTCGTCACCTCACGTACACGGCTTTCACATTACACAATTAGCACAAACGACTCAATTCCTAAGGGGTATTTCTGCCACACAAGTTTAGGCAAGATACTTACCTCAACGAAGCTAGACTGATACTCTAAAATGGCCTTCTCGCGTGAAACAACCTCCGAACAACTCAAATGTAGCCAAAATAATTTCATAACATAATTAAAACTCATAGGAACCAATTCCGGATAATAAAACTTCGTTCTTTTAATTAAAACAAAAAAGTCAACCCCCGGGTACGCACCTCGAAACCCGATAAAATTCTCAAAACCGAACACCCATTTTTATACGAGTTTAACCATACCAAAATTATCAAATTCCGATAACGAATCGTCTTCCAAATCCCCATTTCTTGTTTTTGAAAAGTTTTACAAATTTTTCATATTTTTTCCATTTGACTCGCTAATAATTGATGAAAATAACCATGGAACTATAAAATATAATCACTTTCAGATATAGAACACTAACCCAAGACGAACTTGTGAAAACTCTCTCCAGAATCGCCCAAAACCGAGCTCCAAAAATCCAAAACGAAATGAAAAAATGACCAAGTTCGATCCCTTATGTTTGTGTCCAGTTTCACACCTTTGGACAGATTTGCGCCCCTGCGAGCTCGCTTTTGCGAGACAATTCTCGCTTCTGCGAATGCACCAGCCAACAGCCCCATCGCACTTGCCGCAGAAAGTCCGCTTCTGCACAAACGCAGGTACGAGCAGGCCATCGCTTCTGCGCTTCCTTCGCTTTTATGATGCTAACTTCCGCTTCTGCGAAGCCTCCCCAGCCAGCTTTCCCCATGTCTCTTTTGCGACTAGTTTCACGCTTCTGCAAGCACGCACCTGCGGTCCCTCATGCGCAGGTGCGAAGACACTAGCAACCAAAAATTCCAGCAGCTTCAACAAGGATCTGAACGATCCAAACCCCGTCCGAAACTCATCCGAGCCACTCAAGACCTCGTCTGAATATACCAATAAGTACCGTAACATAACACGGAACTACTGGAGGTCTCAAATCACATCAAACAACGTCGAAATTAAAAATTGCACCTCATATCAAACTTGTGAATTTTCAAACTTTCCAATTTACAAAAATCGTGCGGAAACATATCAAATCCATCCGGAATGACTTCAAATTTTGCACACAAGTCATAAATGACACAACGAAGCTATTCCAATTCCCAGAACCGAAATCTGAACCCGATATCATCAAAGTCAACTCTTGGTCAAACTTATGAATATTTCAAACCTTCAAATTTCCAATTTTTGCCGAAATGCATCAAGTCAACCTACTGACCTCCGAATCTAATTTCAGACGCACGTCTAAGTCTAAAATCACCATACGAAGCTATTGGAAACATTGAAACACCATTTTGGAGTTGTCTACATGAAAGTGAAACTCCATTCAATTCTTTTCACTTAAGCTTCTAAAACAAGAATTGTTTCTTCAAAACTGATCCCGAATCATCCAAAAACCAAACTCGACCACACACGCAAGTCATAATACATAATACGAAGCTTTCTCGAGACCTTAAACCATCGAACAAGGTGCTAATTCCCAAAATGACCGGTCGGGTCGTTACATTTTCCCCCTCTTAAACAATCATTTGTCCTCGAATGTGCCCAATACCACTCCGAGGTCATCAAATCACTAAATGTACTCATCATACATATAATCGTGGATGATTCCACGTCACTCCAATCCTCATAGGCTCGACAACACCAGCTCAACTAAAAATTAACCCTTCCACCCACACTGGTACACCTTAGAACCAAGTTTCTCACCATCCAATCATTTTCCAAAAGAACCGAATTTCCGCATTGGCACATGGTATCAGCCTCAACCAACTGTAATAACTCATTCCTACACTTACCAGGTACAAACACACAACGTGACACATTATACATATGCCCATAACAATAACTCTGGCCACAATAGAAGTTTATAATCTGATACAACACCGACGAATAACCTCATCTCGGCTAAAACCTCGTGTTAGACTTTCACGACACCAACAACGATGCAAGAAACATGAAGACCTCATAACTAGTTACCTAAATCATCAAGTCACATTTAACGCCACCTAGGAACACACCCCGTAAGCTAAAACATAAGCACAATACGAATATAAAAGAATATGCAAAGAGAAATACATAAGAGATCTATCAAACAAGCCCAACAGGCACAACTCCCTATCAGTACTACACCATGAATCCGTTTTGTAGGGAGAATCAAAACATATGAACTAACCACAAGGATCTAATCCTGATATAACTTCCACCGCGGCACGTTGCCGGTTCAACATATCAAACCACATGGAATCGTGAGGATCCTATCCTCAGCTCTAAATCACAAGTAGTATACATTTCATACCAACCAAAATCTTCCACTAATTCAATCCCGCTAACAAAATCACAACACATATTGAACCCCCACACCAATAGAGCATCTAAATAACAATTTGTAACCAAGCCACCAAGAAATCACATCAAAATCTACTGTAATGAGTAACAAAAACTCACTTCTAGTCTTATAGCTCTCAATAATGAACAAAAAAAAGTGACAGACACGGGCTACCACCATAAAATCTCTCAACAAGGAAAACACATAAATAGAGTAAAAATCACGGAACACACCACGTGTGAATCATGATAGGAGGACTCACCTCGATAATAAAACCCAATCTAACAAGGATAGTGCTCCTCTATAACAAATCAAAACTATACCTGTACCGACACCATCTCATGTAGCGGCCTCATCCATACCATAAAAAATATATCAACGGGCCGGGCCTCCCCCTCTGGGGTGCCCTCTACCCGCCTGACTTCCACCCCTTGCTGGCTGTGCACGTGGAGTAGCAACTGGAATGAAGCCTGTAGCCTGAGTGCCCTAATGAAATCTACCTCCCTTGAGTCTGGGACAATCCCTCATGATGTGCCTAGTATCACCACACTCATAACAACCCCTCTACGGCGCGTGATTGCTCGTATTGAGTCTTTGCCATATAACTGGAATAACCGCTGTATGAACCCCGTGCCGGTAGTGCACTAAAAGAACTAACTGGAGCACTACAAGTACTCTAAAGTGCGGACTGGGCTGGCCAACTGCCCGAGCCTCCGCCATAATGAGTCATAGCTGCAGAGTAGAATCTACTGAATCCTCCAGAACTTCGAGACCTTTTAGTCTCCTTAGACTCCCTTTTCTCCCCCCGAAAACGCTCTAACATCCTAGCAGTCTCCACTACTTGCTGAAATGGAGTATCAGTCTACAACTCCCGAGCCATGAAAATTTTGAGATCATATTTGTTCCCCTCAACAAATTTGCGGGCTCGCTCCCTGGCTGTAGGAACCAAAGTAGGTGCATGACGGGCTAACTCACTGAACCTGATGGACACCTTCATGGTGCCCTGACGCAGCTGCTCAAACTCTGCACGCCTCGCATCCTGAAGGGACTGGGGGACAAACTCCCACAAAAAGATCTTTGAAAATTGATCCCAAGTGGGTGGTGCTGCATCGGCTGGCCTACCCTCCTCATAAACTTGTCGCCATTGATACACTGCTCCTGAGAGCTGAAATGTAGTAAAAGCAACTCCGCTCACCTCCATAATACCTATGGTGCGGAGAATACGGTGAAACTTCTCTAGAAATCCCTGAGCATCCTTGGTAGCTGTGCCACTAAAAGTAGGTGGGCTATACCTCTTGAACCTCTCAAGCCTCTTCTGCTCCTCCCCTGATGCCCCTGGCCTGACCTCAGGCTGAACCGGAATAACAGGCTGTACCGGCACACACCCGGAACCTAACCAATATGAGCCCGCTGCTCTGGAGTACGGGCAATCGGAGTTTGAGCTCCTCCTTAATCTGTGAAGTAATTGGTTCAACAGAGATCAATCCCGCTTGAGCCAATGTTCCAAACATGCTTAGGAACAGTGCTAAAGTCTCCTAAAGTCCGGGGTTAACAACAGGCGCCTCCGGTGCCTGTCCCCCAATCGGAGCTACTGGCGGCTCCTCAACTCCTGCTCTGACAGGTGCTCCAGCTGCGACGCGTGCCCTTCTTCGGACTCTACCTCGGCCCCGACCTCTTGCGGCTCTAGTAGGGGGTGCGAGTGTTTGCTCAGCATACCTAGTAGCGCGTGTCCTAACCATCTGTGAGAGAATAAAGATACAAAGGTTCAAACTTTGAAATCAACAAATCCACGTGACAGGATTGAAAGAAGTGGAGACTTTCCTAATAGTTTCATAGCCTCTTGAAGATAAGTACAGAAGTCTCCGTGATGTCACCTAGTTTTTAAGACTAGGTAAGACGATTTCAATAATAACTCCAACCATTTTTATTTTTTATTTTCTTGAAACAGAATGTAATACAAGTATCGAAATCCAAGCAAAAATAATCATACGACCTCTAAGAACTGGTAATACAGAGTCACGAATTCTAACTGAATACATGAAAAGACCTCAAAAATCAAAATACAATATTGTTCATATAAGACTGACGGTACAAGAAAGGAAAGAACTTCAAGGGATTGCGATAACCAAGGAGCTCTACCTCGAATCCTCGCGACAAATATGCTCACTCTGCCCGAGTCCGATACCTCAATATCTGGCTCTGCATAAAAATGTGTAGAAGTGTAGTATGAGTACACCACAGTCGGTACCCAGTAAGTATCAAGACTAACCTCTGTGGAGTAGTAACGAGGTACAAGTCAAGATACTCACTAGACAAAATAACCTATGCAGTATAGCAGTATAACGATAATAATGGAAAAATAGGAAGCAGCAAATGGCAGCAAGAATCACCCAGTGGTGTAATCTGAAAAGGAATAAGAACATCGTAAATGTCGTTCAACCAAATAATGAATACAAGGGCAACCAATTAATCAAGTTTTTCTAACTCAAGTTTTCACAATAAAGTCACTTCGTGGTACCTCATCTCATGATAAAAATTCACGGGTCTCCTAAAGTAGTAGTAGGTAAGAATTGAATAGTTAATTCCCTTCTTTCTCTATATCAACATTAAATTTCATGTCTAGGTGTGAAATATTGAAATTAATTAAAATGCACTAGTTGTTGTAGAATCAATTGTTTGACGGGTATAAATTTGACTGGGGCCTACATGTTGGCTCGAGGAGTTTTGAGGGAGAAATTCAAAAATAGCCAGATTTACCAGTGGTCGTTGAAAAATAGCCAAGTTTCAAAAGTCATCGAAATTTAGCCACTTTAAATCTGAGCGAAAACACTGTTCAAAATCCGGAAAAATACGCCCGCAAATTTTACGGGAGTTCCAGCATAAGTATGCTTGAACTCCCGTAAATTTTACGGGAGTTCCAGGATAACTATGCTGGAACTTCCGCAAATTTTACGGGAGTTCAAGCATAATTATGCTGGAACTCCCGCAAATTTTACGGGAGTTCCAGCAAGTATAATTGTCCAGTATAATATACTGGAGTTTGGAGCACTGGTGCTCCAGTCTTCCGCAAATTTTACAGGAGTTAGCAAAGTATACAGGTCCAGCATAATATGCTGGAGTTCGTACACAAATGCACCAGAACTCCCGTATATTATACTGGACCGGTCCCTGTTGCAGCAAAATAGTGGCT
Source organism: Nicotiana attenuata (assembly GCF_001879085.1). NCBI lineage: Eukaryota > Viridiplantae > Streptophyta > Magnoliopsida > Solanales > Solanaceae > Nicotiana > Nicotiana attenuata. The sequence goes on from NW_017670233.1 coordinate 4,401,817, forward strand.
ATTTTTCATTGACTTGATAAACGCTGGCTATTTTTCATTGACCAATGTGAAAACTGGCTATACCATGATAATTTAACGAGTTTTGAGGTGAGTTGATATAACCCTTTATTAAATTGGTTTAACTCACAAAATCACGCATACAAGTTGTTTAATGAATTTCTTAAAAGAATTAATACGTACATAATTGGAGTGAGTTTGAAATAAAAACTATTAGATGCTATATCGAGTTGTTCTTTTGTGATATAAGGATTTTGCAACTGTGAATCTTTATTCATTCTTGCAATAAAAGCATTAAATCTTACGAAATTATAAAATTACATTTGCGTGTATTTCTTGTTAGTGTTCTACTTTTCAAGTATCAATTTGATTGTCAGGTTCCTTGATGACAAATATTCGATTAAAAGGTAAGGTAAAAGTTCATTGAAGTAGAGTAAGAAAGTCTAGCTATATAGCAATACTATTCAAGAATCTAACATTAAATAACATTTCCATGTTGCTTTCCCTTTTGCTTTAAACTTCTTGGAGATAGTTGATTATTCTGTCAAATGTGACTGTCTCATTATATTGTGGAGTGTGGCCTTTGATCAAACTAAACGTTACGTATACATAAACATTCAACAATTGGTTATTACTTCTTCCATAGGTTCTATGTTGTTAAATGGATCTTGCTACAAAACAAACTACAAATCGCATGATTAATGTATAAAAGATTTAGACTTGAAAAGTCATAAGAAGAAGTTTTAGAAAGAAAAGATTTTTGGGAGTATCCTCTATTCTGAGAAGGGGTGGTCATCGTTCAGGCCGAGGGTCCTGACCATGGCGTTGTTTTCCTAAAACTACTTGTGCCAAAGTAGGGAGCACACGAGCTGAGGGTCTCGTTGCTACGAATTTACTTAGCCAGGCTAAGGTATGATACATGAGCGTTGAGAACCATAAAGCGAGTGGCACCTCGTGGATTGGGCCTATTCTATCAGGTTGGGATCGAACCCGTGCCGATCACACGGTGACTAAGACAGAAATAAGTCAGGATAGTTGGAACTCTTGAAGTATAAAGTGAAGTGTTTTTTTATAAGAAAGAAAAAGAAATGAATTTCTTTTAGAATATTCATAAACTGCTATTATGCAATTATTTTAGAATTGTTCTTAGAAGCTTTATATTTTCCATGCATTTAGAATCTTTGCTCGTAATGGCACATAGTTTCTAAGACTAGGTAAGATGATTTCAATAACAATTCCAACCATTTTTTTGGAAACAGAATGTAATACAAGTATCGAAACCCAAGCAAAAATAATCATATGAACTCCAAGAAAAGGTAATACAGAGTCACGAACTCCAACTGAATACATGGAAAGACCTCAAAAATCAAAATACAATATTGTTCATATACGACTGACGGTACAAGAAAGGAAAGAACTCCAAGGGATTGCGACAATCAAGCAGCTCTACCTCGAATCCTCGCGACCAATATGCTCTCTGCCCGAGTCCGATACCTCCAAAATCTAGCTCTGCACAAAAATGTGCAGAAGTGTAGTATGAGTATACCATAGTCGCTACCCAGTAAGTATCAAGACTAACCTCTGTGGAGTAGTAACGAGGTACAAGTCAAGACACTCACTAGAAAAAATAACCTATGCAGTATAGCATTATAACGATAATAAAGGAAAAACAGGAAGCAGTAAATGGCAAGAAGAATCACCCAGTGGTGTTATCAGTAAAGCAATAAGAACACCGTAAATGTCGTTCAACCAAATAAGGAATACAAGGGAAACCATATTAATCAAGTTTTTCAAACTCAAGTTTTCACAATACACTCCGTGGTACCTTATCTCATGATAAAAAATCACGGGTCTCAACTTGTAACACTCCTCAAATCTAAAAAAGTTTCATATACACTAAATATAGAATTTGATTTTTGTAATCTTAAATTTTACATCTATTACGGATTTAAACCCCTGTGATTGATTTTTTGAGTTACTTCTCTATTTATAAATAATTGGATATACAATTAGGGGAATATTAATAATTTTAATATCATTAATTATTAAAAGTAGGTATAACTAAATACTAGTAAAATAAAAATAAAAACAATAATAGAAGCACGTGCCAGGCATAAGCCCATAAAGGGATGTTGGAAGTCAAGAGGCATAAATAGCCTTATAAGAACTAAATAGAATTAACATTCCGTTTGCTCAAGAAACAGAGGCAGCAAACTATTCACGCAGGCAACGAAAATTCTAGGACTCTTTACAAATCACTAATTCTTGAAATCAGGTATATAAAATTCCTTATTGTCAATTATCCTAAAGTAGTAGTAGGTAAGAATTGAATAATTAATTCCCTTCTTTCTCTGTATCAATATTAAATTTCATGTCTAGGTGTGAAGCTTTGAAATTAATTAAAATGCACTGGTTGTTGCAAAATTAATTGTTTGACGGGTATAAATTTGACTGGGGCCTACGTGTTGGCTCGAGGAGTTTTGATGTGAGTTGATATAAGCCTTTACTAAATTGGTTTAACTCACAAAAGCACGCATACAAGGTGTTTGATGAATTTCTTAAAAGAGTTAATATGTACTTAATTGGAGTGAGTTTGAAATCAAAACTATTAGATGCTATATCGAGTTGTTGTTTTGTGATATAAGGATTTTGCAACTGTGAATCTTTATTCATTCTTGCAATAAAAGCATTAAATCTTACGAAATTATAAAATTATATTTGGGTGTATTTCTTGTTAGTGTTCTGCTTTTCAAGTATCAATTTGATTGTCAAGTTCCTTGATGACAAATATTCGATTAAAAGGTAAGATAAAAGTTCATTGAAGTAGTGTAAGAAAGTCTAGCTATATAGCAATACTATTCAAGAATCTAACATTAAATAACATTTTCATGTTGCTTTCCCTTTTGCTTTAAACTTCATGGAGATAGTTGATTATTCTGCGAAATGTGACAGTCTCATTATATTGTGGAGTGTGGCCTTTGATCAAACTAAACTTTACGTATACATAAACATTCAGCAATTGGTTATTATAGGTTCTATGTTGTTAAATGGATCTTGCTACAAAACAAACCACAAATCGGAATGTTAATGTATAAAAGATTTAGACTTGAAAAGTCATAAGAAGAAGTTTTAGAAAGAAAAGATTTTTGGAAGTATCCTCTATTTTGAGAAGGGGTCATTATCGCACCCCCTTTTTCCTTTCCTCGCGGAGGGAATCGGGTTTATGATATTTTTTGGTATGGGACAACTCTTTCCTTTTGGGAAAGGGGTTTGTATTTTTTGAAGAGTCGTCACCTAACGATTTAAGGTGCGTTAGGGAACCTATAAGGTTCATCTATAACTACGTTTGGTAACCAGAGATAGGGTAAGGGCTTGAAATTATCCTAAGGGGAAGGTGTCAGGCACCCCTCAGGATCTTCTAGTGTGGTTCCCGTAGTTTTTGTGAGTCACGTAAACAATGTCGATACCTGTTCAATAGGATTTGCCATTTGGCTAGCTTGCCAGTGGGCATGGGCTTCTGAAAGATGTACTTCAAGGGATCCATTCTCGATATGAGATATGTAGTATAGGCACAGAAGTAATGTCTCAGCTTCTGAGCTACCCAAGTCAAAGCACAACAGGTGCGTTCCAATAGAGAATACCGGGCCTCGTACGGGGTGAACTTCTTACTGAGATAATAAATGGCTTGTTCCTTCCTTCCTGTTTCATCATGTTGCCCCAGAACGCAGCCGAAAGCTCCATCTAACACTGCATGGTAGAGTAATAAGGGTCTACCCGGCTCGGGCGTGACTAAGAGTGGTGGTGTTGACAGGTACTCCTTGATTTTGTCGAAGGCCTTTTGGCAGTCATCGGTCCATTTGGTAGCGGCGTCCTTCTTTAACATCTTAAAGATTGGCTCACAGATAACCGTAGACTGTGCTATGAATCGGCTGAGGTAGTTAAGCCTTCCCAAGAAACTCATCACATCCTTCTTGTTCTTTGGCGGTGGTAGTTCATGAATGACTTTGACTTTTGATGGATCCGGTTCTATTCCTCGGCGGCTCACAATAAACCCAAGCAATTTCCCAGCAGGAACCCCAAATGCACACTTTGCAGGGTTTAGTTTCAGGTTGTATCTCCGCAGTCTATTGAAGAACTTCCTCAGATCTTCTATGTGGTCAGTGGCCTTCTTGGATTTGATAATAACATCATCCACATATACCTCTATCTCCTTGTGTATCATATATATGAAAGATGGTAGTCATGGCCCTCATGTAGGTGGCCCCTGCATTCTTCAGGCCGAATGGCATCATCTTGTAGCAGTACATTCCCCACGGCGTAATAAAAGCCGTTTTCTCAGCATCTTCCTCATCCATCCAGATCTGATGATAACCAGCGAAGCAATCTACGAATGACTGTAGCTCATGCTTGGCGCAATTGTCAATCAGGATGTGTATATTTGGCAAAGGGAAGTCGTCTTTCGGACTGGCCCGGTTGAGATCCCGGTAGTCGACACACACTCTAACCTTCCCGTCCTTCTTTGGCACTGGCACAATATTGGCTAACCAGTCGGGTACTCAACCACCCCGAGAACCTTAGCTTTGATCTGCTTGGTGACTTCTTCCTTGATTTTCAGACTCATATCAGGCTTGAACTTTCTGAGCTTTTGCTTTACCGGTGGACACATTGGATCACTTGGCAGTTTGTGGGCCACAATAGACGTACTCAGACCAGTCATGTCATCATACGACCAGGCGAATATGTCCTCATACTCCTTTAGAAATTCTGTGTATTCTTTCTTTTCTGATGGTGATAGGTGAATGTTGATTCGTGTTTCTTTGACGTTTTCGGCATCTCCCAGGTTGACAATTTCGGTCTCGTCCAGGTTAGACTTAGGTCTGTTCTCAAAATTCTCAACTTCTTTGACAATCTCGTCAGGTATGTCATCTTCCTCTGAATCAATGTCCGTTTGTTGCGTTGTCTCATTGCATGTCACAGTCATTCGTTCATCAAGATAAGTAATAGTGATGCTGTATTTGTAAAGTAAGGAGGAAAACGATAGCAATAAATATTAATTCATAAGAAAAATCAAACATGCTTTTGATAGATTGAATAATTGTTTTGAACATTGAAGATCTTATTGCGGAGATTGAAAAATGCGAAAAGAAAATCATTTAGTAAATAAAACAGGGAATAGTGCTTGTTTTAGCCTTGATACCCCGAGGCTCGTCGGGCTCTAGTTGTCCTGATGGTCCAGTTCTGGAGATATGCCCCTCTGCTCATAGCCTATAAGGAAGGGCCTTCCTCCCCCTCTTCCTCGAGGATAACACAACAGTCCATGTCACTATCCTCTAGAAACAAGTTCTTCACTGCTGCAAGTGCTTCTTCTTCATCTAATCCATAAATAATGTCAGCCTGTTGGAAAGTTTGCTCCAGATGCGGTATTGGCTGCTCTAATGGGTAGTAAGGACCGTGCCATGGTGGCGACCAGCTATTGAACTCTTCCCAGGTGTATTCATATCCCAAACCGAAGGTAGTGCCGTGTTTCTTCAGTTTTATGGGTTTAGAGATTCCTTGGAGGTTCTTGCAGAGCCCTTTGCCAGGCTCGTACCCACTCCAACTCAGTATACTCTCAATTTTGCTATCCCACCATTTGTCT